>NW_017534741.1:1985724-2076704 GCF_001853355.1 Bactrocera latifrons | reverse complement strand
TTGTATAAGAAAAAGTATGAAAGCTCACATATTGGTATAAATATATATATATATATATAATTTGGGAATTTCTCCATAAAATATAAAATGAAAGACCAAAATATTGACGCTTTCTCTTGAAATTATTTCATAAAATTTTGTTGTGCATATTTCTATACAATTAGAATCATGAAGTAAATAAAATATATGTAATAAATAATACGACAAAAAAAATTCTAATACAATGCTCCTTGCTCTCCTCTCTTTTCAGGCCGGCGTTGCGCTCAGCACCGCCTTACCGGTTGGTGACAACGAAAATGGCAAGTATCAGAATTCGGTAGATAATAAAAACGATGGCAAATATCATCCAAGCAATGATGGCAAATATCGTCCAAGTTCTCGCGGCGAAGGTAATTCCTTCAGTTTCTGAACGTTTGCACAACTCAAACGTTAACGCTTTCTTTCAATGTACTTGTAGTGTTGCGCTGTTGTAATATGCTGCTATAGTAGTTTTTGTTGTATTTACCATAAGTAACTAGTACTTACACCAAATTAACACCAAGCAAAACAAACCAAACAACAAAAACAAAAACAAAGCTAACTTGAACTAATTTCTGTAACACTAAAACAACTTACTAATACAATTAAGATTTTATACACCTGTCTCTTATACACATCTAGATGTGTATAAGAGACAGTACCATAAGTAACTAGTACTTACACCAAATTAACACCAAGCAAAACAAACCAAACAACAAAAACAAAAACAAAGCTAACTTGAACTAATTTCTGTAACACTAAAACAACTTACTAATACAATTAAGATTTTATACACTTTTTAGCTGCGCGCAAAAGTAGTGAAATGAACTACAATAAATAAGAAAAAAAACCCAAAAAACCAGCGCAAAGCGAGCACTAAAGCCGTACAATAAAATATTAACCGTCAACTTATCACAAACGATTCACACGATAAAACACTGACACTTATAACACACGCATAAATCTATGTGTATATATAATATGTATGTATGTAGTTGTGTATAAATTGCCAATGCTGTCATTGTAACTGTATTTCTGTTTGTTATTGGGTCGTTAGCATACGCATGCGCGCAGTCTCACTGTTATTATTGTTTATGTTATTGACTCAACATGTATATAAGTATGTGTGTATACAAGAAACAAAACAATTTGGATATATATATTTGTATATAATGACTTTAGCTGACATTCAGTGCGCATAAACCTGTGTTATTTCTACTTTTTCTAATACACGAATATCTACTTCTAGGCGCAACAGGCGGTTACTATGATGCTCAGGGTAAAGATAAATTTTTCTATTTTTTTATTATAATAAATATTTGCGCAAATACATAAAAAGCATAAAAAAAACATGTAAAAAAAACCACCGAAAAATACCATAGACACACCAAACCCAGATCCGCATAGACATTATACAAAGACAAGGCAAAAACAAACAATAAATTATAGTAATTACATATTTAAAAAAAAAACGAAAACAAATTTATATATGAACAAAACGAAATTTAATATAAAATCAAAAAAATTAAATAACGAAAAAACACTTTCATTCTCACTTTTAGTAAGCAACCAGTTGTCTTGCTCCGTTTTAACTTTTTTGGTTCTCGGCTAATTTAATTAAAATTTACTTGAAACTCACTTAAATACACTGCCTGCTAACAGCAGTGGCATTTCCCTACTAACACCACCAAACACTCACACACACGCATGCAAACGCAAACGCTTTTAAAAAATGCTTTCAATAAATTCGCAAAGAATAAACGAAAATCACAAAAATATGAACTTCACTAAGCAAATATTTCTCTCCATCTCTCTTCTCCTTGTAGGACGTTACATACACAGTTCGCAGCCATATCGTCACGTGCACGATAACCGAGAACTTGGCAAATACACGCACATCCCCTACCCTTACGATGGTGGTTATGGGCCATACAACGGAACCAACATCCCGTATATGCATGTCGATGTGCCCTATGAGTAAGTAATACACACACATACACACATATATGTACATACAAAATTTATATATATTTTTTTATAAATTTTCAAAATAATTTTTTTATTAATATAAATTATAATTTTTATAATTCCACAGCCACAATCTTTACACAGTAAGTAATGCTGATTTTAAAGTTCCTGAAATCAAATTGGAATATGGCTTCCCTGACCATGAACCACAAATCGACATCACACCCAACACCGACAATCCTGTTGTTAATCACTCCGCTGATTTAATTGAAAACGGAGATGAAACAACGTCCAAATCCCCAAATGCAGAGCAATAAAAAAAAATACAAAAAAAAATATGCACCGCCTCCAAACAATCCACAAACAATCCCAGTATCCCGCATCCAACACTCATCAAATATATTTAAAGTATTAACAATGTAACAGTAAATTCATAAAATACCTCACCTTATACATTATATTGATAAGAAGAATAAGAAAAGTTAAATTTAATTTAAAAGAAACAAACACCCGTATTCCTACTTCTTTTTAGAAAAAAATTTCATTGAAATAATTTTTTTAATTATAAAGAAATTAATTGAGAAAATTAATTTAAAATATTTGAAAAACAAAGAAACAAATAAATTCCATTATTTTTTTTTAAGAAAAAAGTTTGATTGATATAATTTTTTTAATTAATAAAAAAAAAATATAACAAATAATTTAAAAAATGATTAAATTTAAAACATTTGAAAAAAATAAATAAATAAACACCCGTATTCCTACTTTCTTAAAGAATTTTTTTATTTTGAAATAAATTTTTTCATTAAAAAAATTTAATTAAGAAGATTAATTTAAAAATGAAAATAAATTATGAAAATTAATTTTAAAATTTTTAACTTAAAACAACATAACCAAAATTACAAAATTAAAACACTTTAATACGAAAAATTATTAACTTTAAACGAATTTATTAATCTAAAAGTTTTTTAATTAAAAAAAAAACTAATTAAAAAAATAAGCATAACTAGTTTATTAAAACAGTTCAGCATTAAGTCTTAACATTTGAGAATTAAATTAAAAACCAAAAAAATCGAATATAAATTTGAAAACATTTTTAATGCTATCCACTTTCCAACAACAACAACATGATCCCCTCACACGCACACTTGCAACTGCACGGGCTCTAACTCCCACACACATGCATAAATTTACAATTCCCCACGCTGCACTCACACATTACCCCAAGTAACGTATCTATGTTATGCATACACCCACACACACACATACGCACTCACTTGAAAGTAGTTGTTTCAATTACCGTTAAACGCGCATTTACTCAATTACAAAATTCCACCCCTTTTTCAACAAAAACTCACCAACAACAACCATCAATCAAATCAACAATATACGTATAACCACCACCAACAACAACAATTCGTACAACAAACACACTGCCATTTGTAAACAAAATACGAATAAATCATGCAAACAAAAATCCGACAACCAAAAACACACACAAAAACACCTGCAGTCCACAACAACAACAACGAAGAAACCCACAACAACAACCACCACCACAACCACGACTACCACTACGACAACACCACGCACGGTGCTGTTCAACTACGATGAGGAGGGCAAATACAAGGTGGTGCATCAAGAAGATGCGCGTAAAGAGGACAAATACGATCACTCGTAAGTGCAACATTGAGGCTTAAATTTGCTAATCCACAATGGACAAAATTTATTTTTTGAAATTTTCACTTTTGAATTCTTAGTTGAAAAATAATATCAAATTTTCATATAAACTTACAAATTATATCAACTCTCGTTTTTGAGCACAAACCAATATGCTCGCTCTTAATGACTTAACTGTTTATCCATTTAACTTAAAAATGTCAACTTCTCTCTCTCTCTCTCCATCGCGCTCTGTAGTTACTTGACTGAGAACGGCATCTACGGTGAAGAGCAAGCGAAATTGCACAAGAACGGGGGCACCGACGCCAAAGGCTTCTACGAGTACACCGGCGATGACGGCAAGCTCTACCGCGTGCACTACGAGAGCAACCACAATGGCTTCGTGCCCAAGGGCGATCACATTCCCACACCACCACCAATCCCAGAGGCCATCGCACGCGCACTCAAATACGTCGACGATTTGCGCAAATCTCGCGGCGAAACGCCCATGTTCGATCAACGTGGTTTCCGCATCGACCAAATGGCATCCAAGGCCTTCATGGCCAAAATCAAGTCGATTCACTTGGAGGAGATGCCCAAAGAGATTAGCGAACAAATTATCGAATTGCAACACGAAGTCGAAGAGTACCAACAAATGATACAGGCTTACGAGCAGGAGCAACCACGTGAGCAATATGTCGAAGAGGATCAGCAGCCACAGCAACAGCAGAAAGTATATGAGCAGCAACAACAATATTATGTGCAACAACAGCAACAATATGAGCAGCAATATCAAGAGTACCAAAGCGAGCTGTACAACGAGCAAGCCACCGAGAGCAACACACAGGCGTACAACTAAGCCGAGCAGTACGCTGCAATTAGGTGCCATTTAATTACAAACAAGCAAGAATATAGCAATAACCAATTGAAAAAAGACAAAAAAATCGATAAAAGCAAATTGAGAATTAGACGAATTGCAGCACATCAGTTAAGTAACACGAACGATTGGCTCGTTTCTATTGTAAGAACTTAAATAACTGTTACTGCTCGCTTATATTATTTAAATTATGTAATTATGTAAAAGCAGCAGAAAAATCGAACTAAAATTAGCGCTAAGTTACAACGAAATATTGACGCCTCACACACATCAACGAACATCAACTGCCATTAAACATATGAAAAGCTTGCTGGCTCAAGACAAAAGCCGCGAGGAGTGGACGCTCCAGCACAGCAGCGCCCTTGCCGACAGCAAAGCGCCAATCGTGCCGAATTTCAGCTACAACAACGCATCATACGCACGCGGAAGTGAAAAAGTCGCGGAAGACGCCCAACACACGCTCATCAACATGTATCACACACACACACACAAACACACCCTTCCCCCACTGAAAAGCAACAAAATACAAAAAACATTCCCCACAAAACAAAAACAACAAGTAAAAAACGCAAAAAAAAAATGCAACAACAAATGTTAAGAATTAATTTCATATTTAACTATTTATAATAAATTTATTAGTAATCTCAGGAAATTGAGAAATAAGTCATAAAAATGTGTTATATATAATAAAAATTTAACCAAAAACCGCAAAAAAAACTTAACTTAAATAAATCGAATTAAACCTTTAGCAAATTGAAAACGAATACGCCTTTTTTAATTAAACTTAACTGCACTTAGCCGCCAGCCAACGCAAGCATCCATCAGCCAACGCCGCTGACGCAGCGAAAAATCAAAGAAAACACATAAAACTACGCGTTCCGCAATAAAAAACGGTTTTTACGAGTTTCCCTATCGAGTCGCCATCGTCAGCCACAGCAGCGGCTACGCGAGTCGGCGGCAGTGCCATCGTCATCGTCATCGCCGTCATCGCCGTCGTCGTCGTTGTCGTCGTTTACCCACCCGAAATTGCAACAATAAATTTGATTGGCTCATTTACGATTGCCACTTATTGCCGGTTATTTACTATTTTATATTTCACTTTTTTACACTTTTTTCTTCATTTTGTAGCCGTGTCTCACACAGCTTCTTCACAGCGTCGGTCGGTGATTTTTTACAATTCGTGACTATGCGTACATTTTGTTTGTGTAATTACTTGATACGCGCAATATTTCTGAAAATTATCTAGAGTAAAAGGAATTTCAAGGTCGCACGGTTGGCGTACGCAGCGGCATGCTGTTGGCCATACTCGTAAATAGCGCGCGTCCAAGTGTTAGTGCAGCAATATAACTACAACACACACATAGACAAGAGTGCATGCGTGTTGACAGTTATTGCGTCCATCAGCATTGGCACGTCTGTCCAGCAGTCATATCGAACCGATCGATCGCATGACCCATACACGCACTATGCGGGTGTTTCCACACATGTACATGCGTGTATGTGTGTGTGTGCAGCGCGTCGCATTGCGCCAGGAAGTGCCATAAATTTGCGCGCAACAACCTTAATGGCGGTTGGAATTAATTAAGCTTACAGCCGCGCACATTAACCGCGCGCTTAGCCACTGTATAGTCGCGTCGTATAGCGGTTATGTGCGCCTGTGTGCGTGAGTTATGATTTGCAGGACTGCAGTGAATGAACTGTAATGCGTTGAGGCCGTTCGGTGAAGGTGAGCGCCGTTTGGTGTATGTAAATTATTTGCGCTTTTATTTTGGTGTTAAACAACGGTGTCACATTAACTATATTTACGATAAAGTTCGGTTCAGAGATCATCACGATTTGCTGCATATGTTCGTACTTAATAGTAATAGCTGCCTATTTGGAATAAATTATTTCATACAAATTGTCTGGTCGAAAATATACAAATACCCTCAGCTAAAGAAGCATAACATAATATTTCGAGTCATGAGTCTAAAAAAAACTTTGTGAGAAATTAACGATGTATTGAAATGAATACATACCACTCAAAAGAAGTTATTTTGGTCCGATCATTTTGAAGAACATTTCATATATACTACATATATATATATTTAGTTATATTTATATATATGTATAAAAGAAATGTATGAAAAGACGAGTTGAAATCCATGTATATCCATCAATCCATTCATGCCAGTTATAGGTTAGGTTATTTATTATTATGTGGCTGATAAAAGATCGCATGTGGACTGCTATATAATCTAGTCCTTCGTGAAGCCATAGAAGAGCTCCAAGAGCGTCAATACAAATTTGCACAGTCATTTAATTTCTACTCTCGTCAGTTCGGAGGAATGTTTGAAGGTATGCGCTCCCAAGTGTCCTCTCAAAAGAGGAACAGTAAAGAAGGAAGTGTAAAGTTGCTTTCACCACATCTTCTTCGGAAAAATTCTTAAGTTAGAAAGAGGCTAGCTTTTCTGAACGCAAAGAGATCACTAAATCTCTTTCGATCGATCTTGGGCCAAATACCTTTTACGAAAACTCATATGGAGATGAAGGTCTAGCGCTGGCCAAGTTTTCGCGAAGCACGTTCCGAGGGGCTATTTATCAGGAGCGCAACAAACTATTAGAGCTAGGGAATTCGCTGTTGGGACCTTCCTTGATATTGAGGAAGCTTTCAATAACGTTCTGCCAGAAGCAGTTGTTATTACTCTGAATGGTCTTGGGGTTGAATCAAACCTCAAGCACCTCATTCTCAGTTTTCTATGCCACAGAGTGATTGCAACAAAAAGGGGCCACGCACGCGCTCGACGAAATGTGAGTAGGGGAACCCCTATTCGTTAACGACCTTCTTAAAAAACTTGAACTCGACGCCATAGTCAAGCCCATAATGTTCTATGGAGTCTTTATGTGGCTCTAGAAATGACCACACTTGCAAAAAAACTCGGACTCGTCTTTAAGCTCCCGGGAAGTATTCTTAAGATAATACGCTTGAGCCTAGAGAACTCATGACAACCCTCCACTTTTCGCAGAAGCTTTTTATGAGATCTTCTTTCTCTTTTTTAACTCGGACTTGTATATTGGAGTCCCGAGTTTTTCGGCGCCTCTTGCGATACTCTTGCCAGTTTGTATTCCAAGGATTTTTAAACGAAAGGCGACAACTTGAGTGATAATTGAGATATCGCGGTGAAACTTACTATTAGGTGCCCAAGGAAGTTTGGAATTGCAGATAATGCAGTCACGCGTACAAAATATTATTAATCGAAAAATTATAACGCTATAACACTTTAACTTAGATCCAAGACAAAAAGCTGTAATTAAATTACTAATTTTCAAAAAGTTGTCGTGACTCCGACCACTAATTGGTTTCAGCGGGTTATGGCTCAACAATTCCTAAAGATGATAAGAATAACTCTTTTTCAGCAATTCTTCATGCATATAACCATATTACGGTAATGTTGCAAACTACTAAAAGGTCTATAACGCTATAACTAAATGCGTTGAAAACATGAAATTTTACACCCAAGATGGGACGAAAGCATGAATGACATAATATTTTCCACATTGTGAAAATTAGAACAAACATATACATACAGTGGCAGACAAAAGTCGACATACATCCCCTATTTCCATTGATATAAGAATGAAAAATGTTTTTAGAAAAATGTATTGATACAGTTTTATTCTAATAACAATGAACTAAAAAAAATCATTATTTAACATGAAGCAACAAATTTATGGAAGAAAAACTCCAAAATTACGTTGACAAACGTCTACATACAGTACGATGCTCTTATTTTGCGCATTGTTATGATAATGGTAAAGTACCGTTAGCCTTTTTCTTTCATTTCATTATGTTTACTGTTTAGTATTTATTGAATTCAGTTGTGGTTTGAACACTTGAATAGCTATAATGGCTCCGCGAAAAGAAATTTGTTGATAAAACAAAGAAAAGAAAAAAATCATAGGGTAAAATTTCTAAAATGTTAAACTTGAGTCGAGCAACAGGACAATTAATCGTAAAAAGCTTCGAAAATAGTGGTTCCACCACCACCAAAATAAACCACGTAGTGGCCGCCTAAGAAAACTATCTCGCAGAGACCTCAGTCTGATCCTCAAAGAAGTACACAAAAATCCGAAAGTAAAAGCTCCAAAATCAGCCGAACATATAGCAAGTACATCAAAAAAGAGCATCCATTCAAGAACAATACAAAGAACTCTATGCGAAAATGAGTTCCATAGTAGAACTCCACGGAAGAACCATTTATTTCTGAAAAAAACCGGAAACTTCGTTTAAAATTCGCCAAAAAACACAAAGACAAGGGAGTGGATGTTTTTGAAAAAGTTTTATTTGCGAATGAATCTAAATTCAATATTTTTGGTAGCGATGGAAGAGATAGAGTCTGGAGAAAAAATAACGCTGCGCTACAACCGAAGAACATAGTATCAACTGTGAAACATGGTGGCGGAAGCGTAATAGTTTGGGGAGCTGTTGCGGCTTCTGGTATTGGAAAGTTAGCCTCTATTGAAGGTAAAATGGATCGTTTTAATTATTACATAATTTGAAACCTTCGGTCGATAATTTGTCGCTCGGTTCCGGATGGATCTTTCAACAAGAAAACGACCCGAAGCATACGGCGCAAATTATTAAGGACTGGTTGCTTTATTACGCTCCAAGGCAATTATACACTCCACCTCAAAGTCCAGATTTGAATATTATTGAACATGTCTGGGAAAATTTGGAGCGTAAAATTATAAAGCACCAGATTTCTAGCTCTGCTATACTCAAAAAGCGCATTTTAGAAGCTTGGAATAGCATAAGGTCTGCAGAGTTGACAAATTTAGCAGAATCAATACCACGGCGTCTTCAAGCAGTTGGAGATGCCAATGGGGGCCCAACTAAATACTAAAACGTCTTAATAACTACCATTTTGTAAAATTTTCGCACTGAACTAAGATATTTTTTTACTGTATGTAGACTTTTGTCAACATAATTTTTGAGTTTTTCCTACGTAAATATGTTGTTTTACATTAAGTAGTGGATTTTTTAAGTTTATTGTTATTAGAAAATAAATAAGAATAAAAATGTATCAACATATTTTCCTAAAAAGATTTTGTACTCTCATATGCAATAAAACTGTATGTAGACTTTTGTCTGCCAGTGTATGTATCCTAAACTCAAATTCCAAAAACTTCGTTCACTTCATTCAATCATAAATGAAGTTCTGATAATAAAGCAAGTAGTGCCTTTAATGTATACTAACACACTTCCAAAAATTGGGAAATCTCAGCATACACTTTTAAGCTTTTGAAACCCAATATTTGGACTCTGACATGTATCATCTAAAGTGCTACACCAATAAACCAATTGCGCGGAAGCTATGAAATTTAGACATGCGTTTTTTGAGGGTTAGAACTCTTTGTGAATCGTATTGTATATCGTTTTGAAAATAAATAAAACAACATCAAGTCTCTTGGTAATACATAATATTATTTTAGTATAATCAGAAAATCCGAATCTTTCAGTCAATACAACCTTATACTTGTTTACATATTGCCGTCCGACCACAGATTACTTATGCTAAGTCAATGAAAAGAATATGTTTGTGAAATAAAGGAAAACTATTGTATTAGTTTGCAACGTCTTGTGAGAGTTTAAAGAAATTATCTCATCGCGTCGTGATGATGCTATTTTGGCAAAAATTAACGAATTTAAAGAATTTTTTTAGAGATAAGAAACATTTGACGCTTTAAATACTTTGTTTTTAAAACATCATTAATAATCGTACATATTTTAATATCTGTTTTTTGTGAGCGGGTGGCAAAACAATGTTCAACAAAATTAAAACAAGAAAAAACACTAACTAACTCGAAGCTATAATACCCTTCACAGGTGCATGTTTTGTAGCATAAAAGATCTTTATGCTGATTTTAATCGGTCAGTTTGAATGAGAGCTATAGGCTTTAGTGGTCCGATCTAAGCAATATATTTGGCAGTGATAGCGATATCTTAGAAAATATAATTTCTTGAGGTTTCCAGCTTGCAATTGAACCCTATCTCTAAACTCTAAACTCTATTATGAAATTGTCTTCCTACAAGATCATTTTGACTTTTCCCGTAAGGAGCAACCACTCACTACTAAAGTAAATAAAATTGAAAGTTAATTAAAAACATTCTGACCAGCTCAAGTGAATGACTCGTTTCTGTTCAAATCTACCTTGATACAACTGACTCATTCTAATTGTTTGGTTCTCTGTTGCGTATTTCTTGTGAAAGAAGAATAAAATTACTGGTAAGTAACTACATTTCTTTCATTCTTTTTCTAACAAATGATGACTGGCGAACTTTTTAAGTTAGCAAAAGTGTCGGATATAATTATCTAGTGCAAATCTCCAGCTTTTGAAAACAACAAAATATTATATAATTTATGTACATGAGGCTTTTAGTTATTTCCAAATCTGTATACCCAGTGAGTGCCAGAAGAGGGCACTGTTTGTAAAAAATTTATTACCTATTATGAACATAAAAGTCTGAGTCGTAAATCACTTCGGCACTGCCTTCTTTCTATAAAAAATTGTTATCGCTGTGTTTTCGGTGCTTCTGATTTTTCTAATGTATAATCAGTGCATTGAGTTCAACGCACTGTAATTTCATATTTACTTTATTAACTTGTTCCAAAAAAATACAAAATAAACAGGTTATTATATTATTTTTTATCAGCAATGGTTGTAAGGTTGAGAGAAATTATAAAAAAAAGTGTAGTCAACCAAAATTGGGGCATTGAAATGTAAATAATTCTTGTAGCAAAATTTCGGCGCTGGTAAGTGAGACCATATATATATTATTTTTCAATATTTATAATATTCAGCTCGTGCAGTTATTAATATAATGGAATACTAATATATTTATTTTAAATGTATATTTAAGATTTTGTATGTAAAATTTTAAGATTAATTGAAAATTATTAAAAACATTTGTCTCATTAACTGTTTGATTGCACCTTGTGTGACTTTCTGTTGCTTCCAAATTCAAGAAAGTCGACGAGTGACTTTGCGAGCCCAAATTTGTGTTGAATTATCAGCTACTCTTCACACCTCCAAAAAACTATATTCTTAATTAATCTAAGAGAATTAATCAGGAACAGAATATAACTACGCATGTCAGATATAAATTTTGATGACGATACTCCCTCAGATCATAATACAATCCACCGCAATATTTTGAATGTGAATGTACATGGTTTGAGAAAAGTGAAAAGAAACTTTCTAACGATATGGAATAAAAAAATATACTGGAAATGAATGTTAAATATGACTACCTTATTTATTTTAAAATAATTCTAACGTGTAATATGATTTTTAGTTCGCCCCAAACCTCAAATACAAAAAATTTATAGCCATGGAATAATCGGTTTCTGTATGCTATCATTGTGGCAGTGATGCAAGTTTTGTTATTGTGAAAAAATTAATAAAAAGGAATTTCGAGTGTTGATGAAATATTGCTTCTTGAAGAGGAAAAATGCATTTGAAGCAGAAACTTTTCTTGATGACGAGTTTTCGGAATACCCCAAGAAAATTAAGGATCGGTATGCTAAGTTTAAACGTGGTGAAATGAGCACCGAAGATGGTGAACGCCCAAATGAAGTTATTACCCAAAAATGCATCAAAAATTTCCACAAAATAATTTTAGATGACCGTAAAGTGAAGATGTTTAAGAGAGCAGACACTCTAAATACATCAAATTATTATGTAAATCCTATCATACCCGAGTATTTGCGTATGAGACATCTCTGAGCAAATTGAATCGATACCCCGCGAACTCACTTCTAATGAAATCATCGACAAACGGGATTTGGAATACTGTTTGAAGGTTTCTCGTCGATATGTGACAATGTATGAAACAGGGCTCCATCATTTCACTTCGAAGTCCAAACGACGGTCATCTGAGTGAACTGAACACGATGAACACGCTACAATGCACAGAAAACTCAACAGTCGGCTGCAATGTTATGGCGTCCATATTTTGGGAACCGTTTACCTTAAAAAAGGAGGGACCATCAACAACGACTATTATATTGCCTTATTGGACCGTTTGGAAAAAAGGACCGGCCGCATTTAAAGAAAAAGAAGTGCTGTTTCACCAAGATAATACACCTTATCACTATTTCCTGTTGTCAGATCGTCGACACTGATCCCTATTTTGAGGCAAAGGAGCAAGCGTACTATAGATATGAAAAAAGTTGGAGGGTCGCTATAATCAGTGTACCATCCTTAGAAAAAACTGAGTTGATTAAAAAAAAAACGTAATTTCCAAAAGCATGGACTACCACTATGGTTAGACGGGGACTTTTCAATGATCCTTTTAAGTATTGGAATAATTATTTAGAGGTTGGAAAAAATAAAAATATACTTCATAAATTACGTTCCGAATATCGATTTAATTAACAACTAATGGTACATTCACTCGAAAGGTTTAACACAAGCGCTCAAATTTTCTTAAAGAAATCGAAAAAAAATTGTGAATACTTATTTAAATTTTCCATAAACCCAATTCAATAACTTAAACCGTTAATTTTTTCATAATTATAATATATGTATTTCCATAGCCAAAGTCTCAGCACGAATGTATACCGTTACATACGTCATATGCACAGCAACTATCAAATTGAATGTCAAATTCTGCCGGCAGTAAATTAGAATATACAAAATCCAAATAAATACGCACACATTTACACATGTATGTATAACATCTATGTATGCATACATTTGTGCAGATAAAGCTTAATATTCATATTCAATTAAATGGCGGAGTTAAGCGCTTCTAATTGCGATAAGCGCTGTTAAAAATAGCAGCCGTAAAAATTGTGTGAGAGAAAACAACAACAAGAAATGTGAGTCTAGCAAAACTAAGCTTGGGAACAACATGAAGCGCTGCTTAAAAGATTAAATGCGAGAGGCTGGCAGTACAAGTGTTTAAACATATAAGGGGTATTCTCTTGCTCTTGCAAAACCCTTGCGTGGTGCACGAATTGCGGATATTTCCTCTTGGTGTACCGGCAAAGCAGCAAACACACGCAGAAAATTATTTGCAATGGCTGTGAAATATGGCAGACCAAAACCCATGTTTATTCGCGTGCAATTACACGTACAAAAATTATTGCAACCCTGTTCTAGTTGTCATTTTGCTTAGGTACAAGTAAAATTGTTGAGGAAGGTAAATTTTAAATATATCTTATAATTTCTATTTAAATTATAAAGATTTGTTACAGTTTTTTTGTTTGTTAAGAATAAATGCAGAAGTTGCGCCAATTCACAATAGCCATGCACAATAGTCATTTACAATAAATTGACCGAAACAGCCGATGATATATCACTAGATTCTGCAATGCGTGCTCTCGTGCCCTTGTATATTTCGGTATTCGGATTTTGGCAATCTGCAATCTTGCAAGAGCAAGAGAATCCCCCTATAGTAAACCTCCATGGGTCCATGAGCTTCAAATCAGTAATTGCACTTCAAAGCATACTTTTAGGCGCACTATTCTTATAAGCCGAGCTTTTTCACGAACAACGAAAGTGTACAACTTAGTAATAGAATTATTACGCATAGCTGTCTAATATTTATCACCTTTTAAAAGTCTTTATAACAATGTGAACAATAAGTTAAGGCAGAATTGAATTTGGATCAATTGCAAAAGTTAGCTACTTTGACCGAACTTAACATGTACAAAACCTGAGCGCGTCGTGCAGCATTCAACTGTAAATTTGTCAATTCATACTGCTGTCATTTATTTTTCCACAATTAAGCTTTGTTTGTTCGGCCTTAGCCGCCTTCCCTCGCTCGGCTGCAGCTATTGGCGCATACTTTTCGTTCATACTGTACTGTACTGCCTGCGTGTGACATAGGCAACTTTATTTGTGAGCTTTTATTTAATTAATTTCTTTTACCAATGCGCCGGCTTGCTGAACTATGTAATAGTATTGGTAATTTATAATGCACAATTAATTAATAAATTCATGAATAATTTAATATATTTTGCATTTCAGGTGACGATTTGGAGTTCTTAGACTCTATAGAAAGTAGATTTGACGCAGGACAATTCGTGTCCGCGAATTTCTCATTCCCTGTTTCTTATAATCTTCCTAAATTTTTGTATACTTCGTGTTTGTGATACGAAAAATATTTAGTTTCGACATATTATATGAAAATAAATGCAAGCTTCGGTTCAACGAAACTAGAATATCCTCCTAGGTGCCTTTATTATATCATAAAAGAGTTTAAAACTTTTGTGAAACTATACATGTATATTAAAAATCATCCATACAATAAATTGATTCTGATCGGGCAGATTGGATGGCAGCTGGATGTGTACAAAATTTAATTTGCGAGTTTGCTTATACACAGACAATGAGAGAGAAAGGCGGATCTAGCTAAATCGGCACAGCCCGTTAATCTGTTTATTTATTTATATACCTTCTTTTTCTTTTTTCAAAATTGTTTTATTTATTGTATCTGTTTTTTGTTAAAGCATAACAAAAGTTATAAAATCTTAAATCTATTTAAAAACTATACAGGCTCAAGCAAGTGATGGAGCTGTTTTGGTGATACGTCGCTCTTTAATGCGCAGGCATATCTCCTCTTTTAAGTCGTGTTTGATTGCAGGAATGTACCGAAGCATTAGCCAAAGGGTTTGGGTGATCCCGGAGTTGAGATATATATTTAATACTGCTGTCTTCTACTCCTTTCTTTACCATAGGAATACAAGGTCTTTATGGATATTTTCGTTACGCATGTACCATGGTGAACACATGATTGTTCTAAGCATTTTTGATGGGAACCTTTGTATTAATATTTGTTGTCTAGACTAAGTTTGGAGTTTTTATTTAAAAGGCAATTTAAATTTAAATTCTTCATACATGTTATTTTACTAAATGTGTGCTTTCTTCATGTGGGCCTTCTAGGTAGGTGAATACCAAGATATGTTACTTCGTTCGTTGGGGAACTAAAATATTGTTTGTTTTTACTGCCGGGCACATCTTTGGTCTAAGCGAAAATGTAACAAGCTTACATTTCTGTTCATTCACATTTATATGCCAGTTCGCTAGCCGTTCTTCGACAGAACTTAGATGCTTCGTTGTTGAGTTGAAGTTAATACGTTATTCGCTGTTGGAAGATCTGCTATATATATGATGTATAGTGTTGGGCCGAAAACACTGCCCTGGGGTACACCAGCCCTTATCTGTCGTTGATCAGATGAAATCTCCCACTTTTACCATAAATTTTCTATTTTTAAATAAGACTCCAACATTTTATACACTAAAGGTAGAATTTTTTTAATCTATATCAAAAAAGACCTTCGTGGCACCTTATCAAACGGCTGAACTACATCTAGAAATATTGCTTAACAGTACTCTCTGTGTCAAGTGCTTTCCTTATCTCGTTAGTAATTCTATTTACTTGCTCTATTGTGCCATGTTTTGCACGAAAACCGAATTGATGCATTGGTATTGTATTATTTTCATGGAGGAAGGAGTAGTACTTTTTCAAATACTTTTGAAAGATAGGTTAGAAGACTGATTGGTTGGTCTGTATGAAGACGGCTGTGTTAAGTCTTTCCCAGGTTTATCTATCAAGATAATCTACGACTTTTTCCATGAAATTGGAAAATATCCGGAACTAAGAGTTGCATTGAAGAGCAAAGAGAGCACCTCTACAGCAATAATTGGTAACTTAATTAGTATTTTTGGGGAAATATTAACATGACCCGGCGACTTTTTTGTATTAAGTAAGTCTTAAGAGACTCGAGCGACTCTTTAGCTTTTTTGGGTAAGATTGGCAGCTTAAAGTTATTCTTTGGCAAATTGGGTAAGAAATACCTTTTCTAAGTGATTTGCAAAGCAATTAGCCTTTTCCTCGTCACTTCGACCCCAATTTCCACTAAAGTCTCGTATAGGTATGTTGGAATCAGTTGGTGGCTTCATGGACTTTTGGGCTCTCCAAAGGGAATTTTGCTTGTTTGAATTTGGACACAGCTTCTTTATATACATTTCGGTGTTCAATTCTTCCTCACATTTAAGCGCTTTTTTCAATTTACGTACAGCAGATTTTACTTGAAGCTGAGTCGAAAAGGAACGATTTATCTGCCATTCACGTCTTGCACACCTTTATTCATTTACAAGCACTTCTGTTTCTCTATTAGAGATTTTTCTGAAACCAAGCGGATTACAGCTTTTGTTTGGTGTTGCTAAGACAGCTGCGCTGGTTATTCTATCATTGACTTCTCTTATGCTTTCTTCAATATCTCTTCCTGTATTTATTTTGTACTCAATATTAACTACTACAATATTAGCTACTGAAGTATTTTTTATATTTTAGCCAATTCGTTTTATAAGAAGTTAGACCCACTTTTAGATTAACGAATATGGGTTGTTCACATAACTTTATTATGAAAGGAGAGTGATCAGATGATAGATCAGTACATCAGCTGTTATGTGCGATTTATCTATATTTTTGATTACAGCAAAATCAATTATTTTTTTTTTATTTTATTAAAGCTTACATAATAAACAAATTATTAAATAAACTAAAGTACGCAGCGCTAGCATCAAAGGCTTTCGGCTGAAAAAAAAATCAAAATCAATTAAATCTGGTATTTTCTTACGATCACTAGGCCAATATGTCGGCTTACCAGGAGATATTATTTCAAGTTTATTGCGCCTATTTATAACAGTTTGATACAGCTGCCGTCCTCTCGGGTTAATAAGACGTGAGCCCCAGTACGTGTGTTTTTCGTTGTAAAACAAAAAAGTCTTTAAATTCGATTTCTGTAATTTTAAAACGAGATGGACAGTATATAGCCGTAAGGTTTAAGTCACAAGCCCGATTTTTTAGTGATATTGCTGTAGCTTGTAACTGTGGTGTAGCATGAGATTCTAGAGCATAGTGGCTTAAGCGATTTCTAGTCAACACTGCCGTGCCGCCATTCGCTTTTCCATAGAGATGGTTTGTAACATATAGTCCAAATCCCGGTATATTGAAATTATTTTTAATTGTTAGATGAGTTTCTGAAATAAGCATAACATCTATATTCTCTTCAGGCAGAAATCTCTAATTTATGTTGGTTAACACTGTTAGCATTCCACTTGCATATATTTAGTCAGCTCGTTTTTTACTTAATAAATTTTGCAGCATTTGATTTTGTGCTTTTACTCGTATTAAATTTTGGATCATGTTTTGCATGGTAGACAAAAATTGTGTCATACACTGTGTAAGATTTATAATCATAGTTTATTTATATACGAAAACCAATTGAAATACTGAAATATTTGAAAAGAAAGTCATATTTGACTTATTTAATTGAGTGCTGCCATATCTCCAAGTATCTCGAAAGCATTGGCTATATATTGAGATATTTCATTAGATCATCCAGATCGGTGTTTCTCTAATTATTTTGAATTATACAAAGATATACGAGGTATGTTTACAAAATAACGGGAAATTTGAATTTCGCAGTTCTCGAGATTCCAATTGGCAATCTTTTTTTATACTCTCGCAAAAAAGTTGCAGGAGAGTATTATAGTTTCGTTCACATAACGGTTGTTTGTAAGTCCTAAAACTAAAAGGGTCAGATATAGGGTTATATATAGCAAAGTCATCAGGGTGACGAGTAGAGTTGAAATCCGGATGTCTGTCTGTCCGTCCGTCCGTCCGTGCAAGATATAACTTGAGTAAAAATTGAGATATCATGATGAAACTTGGCACACGTATTTCTTGGTTCCATAAAAAGGTTAAGTCGAAGATGGGCAAAATCGGTCCACTCCCACGCCCACAAAATGGCGGAAACCGAAAACCTATAAAGTGTCATAACTAAGCCATAAATAAAGATATTAAAATGAAATTTGGCGCAAAGGATCACATTAGGGAGGGGCATATTCGGACGTAATTTTTTTGGGAAAGTGGGCGTTGCCCCGCCCCTACTAACTTTTTTGTACATATCTCGAAAACTGCTATAGCTATGTCAACCAAACTGTATACAGTCGTTTCTTTTAGGCACTTCCATATACAGTTCTAAAATGGAAGAAATCGGATAATAACCACGCCCACCTCCCATACAAAGGTTAAGTTGAAAATCACTAAAAGTGCGTTAACSGACTAACAAAAAATGTCAGAAACACTAAATTTTTCGGAAGAAATGTCAGAAGGAAGCTGCATCCAGGCTTTTTTCAAAAATTTAAAATGGGCGTGGCGTCGCCCACTTATGGACCAAAAACCATATCTCCGGAAGTACTAGACCGATTTCAGTGAAATTCGGTATATGATATTTTCTTAACACCGTGATGACATGTACCAAATATGGATGAAATCGGTTAACAACCACGCCTGAAATTTCGATTATCACTTTATCATGCGAGAGTATAAAATGTTCGGTGACACCCGAACTTAGCCCTTCCTTACTTGTTAATATGTGCTTTTAATGTGTGGTTTTATAAGTTTAGCGATTTTTATTTACCAAATGAAATAGATCAAAAAAATTGTTCGTGAATTTTTGACAAAAAGAATACTGTAACAGGATATATGAAAATTACTGAAAAAGCTGAATCCTATTCCAATTTAAGAAGTGTTTCGACGATTGAAAGAGGTGCTGTAAACTACTGTTAGCAAACAAATCAATTTCAATTTCAAAATTATTAATTTACTCTTCAAAATTTATGTCGTCCCCCTTAAAGGAACCCCATTAGCCCTAATACACTTGATCTAACGTTTTTTCCAATCCTCGTTACGAGTTGTTAAGTCAAAAGCCTTCACTGCACATAGCGATTCACGTTGTCTCAAAACGGTCCCTTGAGTTTGCTGAATCTCCAAAAGGCAAACGGAGGTGAATACGGTGGTTGCGACACGATATTGGTTGCAAATTTGGCGAACAAGTCACGAAAAAGCAAAGCAATATGCGACAGCGCTTTATCGCGATGCAAAAGCCAAGTGTTGTCGGCACATAATTCCAACTTCTTTTTACAAATAGGGCAAAGAACGCATAACACTCAAATACTATTCCTTTTTGTCAGTTTGGCGGGTCGAAAGGAGTTCGAAGTGTATCACACCTTGATAACCGAAGAAAACTATGTTAACAACCTTGACTTTTGACCTACTTTGACATGGTTTTTTCGACTTCGGCTCACCTTTTCCACGATATTCGGCCGATAGATCATCTGTAAGCATTGATCAAAGATTCATCGCCAATAATAATACGTTTCATAACATATTGAGATTCGGAAAGCATTGCTTCACAGACGTTAACGCGATGCTGTTTTTCGGAAAACTTGAGCGATTTTAGAACTAATCCTGCTTTCACTCAAATGATCTTTCAAAATGGTTTTCACTGATCTTTTCATTATTCCAACTATGCCACTAACATCTCTAACTGATCATCAGTTGATGTTGATGGCCTTCCTGGACATGGATCGTCGTCAAGCCGTTCTCGACCCTCTTTGAATAATTTGTACCAATCAAAAACATTTGCTCGCGACAAACAATTATGACAGAAGACCTTTTGCAACATTTTGAGAATTTCGGTACCAGAAATTTGATTCCACACAACCACTTTGTGGAATAATTTCACTAATCGTAAAAATCGCCAAAATCACTTTATGTACTTCAGAAAGGCAATCGTATACTAAACATCACTTATTATTTTGATGTGACATTTGGCGATAATGTTAGTGATGCTTTACCAATTAAAAAAAAAATATTCCGTCGAATGGGTTTTTTGGTTTGAAAAGTCTTACTATTATTTGCCCATAATAGCAAGTGCATAATTATTATTAATGTTGACGATTGACCAAATAATTTCTTTCAAAAAACCCGTAATTTTTTTAATTCCTCGTGTATATGGAATTTGCAAAATATGTTTAAATAAATCCCGACCAAATCGGGTGATCTCCGCCACTGTATTTCAACCTATCTTATAAAACTAAACTCGCACGAGATGATGCTTGTTCTGCAAGAAGTGTCCTAATGTTGAGCAATTATTGAAAGCAATTTATAAGCTTGAATTAATAGCATTTTGTGAACGTGGCATTAGATCGATTCTATAAATCCGCAGTACAAACCTTTGGACGAAGTCAAGAAACATTACATACATTTTTACACAATTTATCGCTTGCAGAGTGAGACCGACGGACTTAGAGATAGCCACCAACAAGAGTCAAGAGAACAAAACTATTATACTCTATTGCAACCTGATGCTAGAGTATACAAATTAGGGATATATTTCGCACTCATCATCAAAATGCACATTTGGTCTTGTTTGACTTCGTTGAGCTTCGGCTTTCGTTAAATAAAAAATTCCTGACTTAAACAAGAATAACTGTAAGACCATAGACGGTTCTGACGCATTTTAATACCCTTAGATGGCAAATTTCAATTCCTCCCATTAAATAAAAATACATAAGCTGAATTTCTTTTTATAAAATATTCGTGTATTTCGGATGTCACTAACATCGTTTTTGAAGTCTTCGTAAATGCAAAGTGCGAACACATATGTCAAAAGCATTTAATTTTGGCGTATAATTACAGTGTCGGCAGGTTGTTGGACGCGGGCGTAGCGCTCAGCATCAATGCCGTCATCTGTGTGGGAGAGCGAAATAATTTAATTAACAGTTATACCAATTACAGTTAGAACATGCGCTGCTTACATGATATTGTTGGATGAAAACCATTCTCATCGGCAGTGTATTTGACAATCACACGCAAGCCCTCGGCAGTCACATATGAGTAAGAGCCCTCAACCACCTCCTTCTGCTCTTCGGTGCCCAACTTTACTGGTACACCGCGCTCCTCGGCTTGTATGCCATTCTCCGTTTCGTAAGAGTATTTATATGTGCCATCATAATTCAACTCATTCTCCTGCTGGAGTATGCGTGCCTCTGGAGCGGCTACGCCAGGATTGTATTTCTTAAATAAATTGTCGTAGTATTGGCGATTGTAGTAGTCGCGATTTTTAAACGGACGATTTTTGTAGTAAAGATCGTTATAATAGGGATTGAAGCGACCGCGGGCATCAAAACGCGCAGGGTTGATGATCGCGCTCGGTGTCACTGCGCTCTGCTGGGCCGCCGCCAAAGCGAAGAAGAACAAAGCAATGAAGCTTACGAGCTGAAACTATGTCGAAATAAAATATTTGGTTAAGAAAATCTTACATAGTTATATAATATATTGGTATACTTTAACTAGACTGCTCATTTTTCAGTAATTCGTGAGGACCCTTCACTCGTTAAGGATGCAAGCGCTAATGATGCTTTGACGCAACTGTAGAATTTGAACATAAAGATTCCCATTTTATACTCGAAATTGTGTAAGTCATAAAATTCCCTGGGAAAAAAAATATTTTCTAATTTACGTCACCCATATTCAGCATAAATCGTAAATTGGCTTAACATGGCAATATATAGTGCATTAGACACATTTAAACGAAACGCTTGTGTCATCCGCACCAAGCGAGAATCTACGCACGTTTCCAGCGACGAGCGCACCATCATTCGATTTGGCAGCTTCGTTCATTTTTTAAGGCAATTTCCGTTAATATTCACTTTTAATGAATCTTTGTAAATTTTGCAGCGCCATGTCAATAAACATTCCGCCACACGCACACATGTACACGCATATGGGAACGAGGCTTAAACTGTTTCGAAAATAAATTTGCTAAAACTTGCCATAAAAATGCGTCAACGTTTCAGAACATCGCATATGCAAATACCGCTTGGCGGATATGAGTTGGCCGCATGGCAAAAACATTTGAAAGCACCATGTTGCGCGACTCAAAAATAATAATGTTTCAGTGTGACTTTTGCGCTTTTTTACCTCCATCCAATTAATTGGCGGTGGCAATGCTGACGAGCTGCCACGCCACAAAATCCGTTCATTTATTATTATCTTACCTGTTGAGCAATTAAAAAGAAAAATATGTAAGGTGTGAACAAGTTCGAACGCAGCCGAAAATTATATTCTAAGAAAGCCTTAACAATATAATTTCTAAACTAAATCTTTCCAGTATATACGATGGACACTCGATAACTCAATATTCGGTGTATGGGGATATGTAAAGTTAAATATGTAGTCTTTGCTCATTTTTAAGTAGATCCATAAGCAAGTTTGAAACTACAGATGTGCCTCAAAACAGTAAACTACATGTCAGATTTTACTTCTGTAGTTGAAAAGGGTGATCCATTTCGAGGTTCCCTACTTATTTAAAGTAAAAACAAAGAAACTTCACATTTAATGAGGAATGTTTATTATTCTTCTTTGGTATTTATTTTTTGAAAACTATTTCTTTCAAATGTTGTCCGCGGCTACGTCTCAGTTGGTGCATCCATTGAGTTTGAGCATTTCGGCTGGTAACTGGCGAATGACACGCGTGATGTTTTGCCCCAAGGCCTGAATCAAATAAACCCATTGATTGAAGTGATGTGTGGAAAATGGTACCATCTTGTTGAAACAATTTTCGCCAAGATCACGAGCTTCAATCTCAGGTATCAAATAGTCGGTCATATAGGCGCGATAACGGTTGCCATTGACGGTTAATTTTTCACTGACATAGTCTTTGAATAAATATGGACCGATGATTTCACTGGCCCACAAGCAACACCACACTTTTTGAACACCACACCATTGAACCAAAAATGGGCATCATCACTAAACCAGACTTTACTCGAAAACGTCAAATCTTCTTGGAACTATTCAAGAGCCCATAGAGCGAAGCGATGTCGCTTGAAAAGGTCGAGCCGCTTTAATTCTTGCACAAATCGACTCTTTACGGTCTTCGTGCACACTCTTAGCTACGACTGCTATATTTTTTTCACTACGTGCTGGGCGTAATCTATTCAGTCGAATATTATCCAATAATGAATGCTGGATCTCAAGATGGGAGATGGTGATGATAGTAGTAAGTTAAGCGAAGCGCCGGAAACACATTCATACCCACACATTTTCCATATCCTATAACATCTTGCTATAAGTAAAAAATAATAATAATTAAGTGATCAATACTATTATACTCAGTACAGCATGATGCGAGGGTATAATAAGCAAAAACATAATCTAGAAATATTAGCAATATCGGTAGATTATGACGGCCATATCCATACATACTAAAGATGTGCATGTATATTGGGACCCACGGGACTAATTTCAAAATGATCGAAATCGCAAATTTCAGAAAAAGCTTTATAAATATCGGTAAGAGCTTTACAAAAACCCTTTTTCTAATTCTGAACGAATATAGCACCGGAAAATGTCGAATGACTGAGCAATGCTTTATTATCCAAAATTATTAATTAAACTTATAAAAGCGTCATAGTAAAAATGATAAGTATCGAAGACTCCTTTAATCAATTGAAAAAACAAACAGGGGCATAATACACAGTGATAGTTTTGCCTTTCTCCAGTTGATCGGTGAAGATTAACTTGTGAATCCCAAAATATTCCGTGCAATAAGGCAGTCTTCGGCTACTCCGGCGGAGGTTCGCTGAGAGAAGTCCACAAAGTCGACGCTTCCTTTGTTTATTCCAGTTCATGAAATGCAAAAACGCCATCTGATCTCTTTTGGGCTCTAAGATGCCGGTCCTTTGTGGTACTGGATTATAAGACCATTACAAATCGACAAATCGCCTTGAGCCTATGACGAATTTGTTGAGCCGTGTAATCTTCTGTTTTTCGAAGTAAGACTACTAAGAAGTTTCAACTTCAGTCGTGTAAAGGCTGGGTTTTGTTCAGGGTTGGGACTTCAGTAGATCTTTAGCGTTCTAATCTGGTAAAGAAGCAGCACAAAAATTGGTTATCGACCACGATATGCAAAACGCACAAGGGTTCCATGTGTCTAGTACTAGAATGAAAGACGCCAATATCGATCCAACTCGGTCCTATTCCGATTTGAGCGGGGCAAGGGTATCCCCTCTGTCTACCTAATCGGCTTTGCAATTGCTAGCGATTCCGCAATGACCAGGCACCCAAACGAGTCTTATGACGAAGTAGCTTGATACTATTTTAAAAGAGAACGAAATGTTTGTTCTAATAAATGTTTTGAACGCACAGTAGCTCAGCGCTACTACTGGTCTGTCGGAGTGAATGATGGTAATTCGTAGCAGTACGTCTATCGCCACCTTTATAGGAGCCACGTCTGCCTGAAAACACTCCAGTGATGAGATACCTAAAGATAACCTTCCCTACTAGCTTTGACTCATCCATGAAAAAGCTCACTACGCCTTTTCTCCAGCGACATCTCCCCAACCACGAATTCCTCGTCGGTAAGTTAGCAGAAAGAAAGCAGCCACGATTGGCGTCTGCCACGCAGTTATTCACGGTTGCTATGTTTAAAATGACAGTAATTGCTGTTGTTAGTGTGATGCGTAATGCACCGGAAATACCGATAAGAGCCGCTCTTTGGACACGCTCAAGCTCTTTATTAAGGGGGTATTATACACTAGAATTTTGAAAAATTCGATTTTTTATTTTCATATATTTAAAGCTTATACCCTTAAGAACATATCCTCCAAAGAATTTTTAAAAATTAAAATTATTTTAAGAGCTACAGTTACTTTAGTGACGCAGTACCTAGCCCGGTAGGAAACCACTTTTTTCCACACCTTACCAGCATTATCTAAAGTTCTATACAACCGATTTACTTCAAATTGTGTGTGAATCTTCTTTATATAATCCTTTATCTTTATATACTCATTTATCCTTTGTTTTTAATATTAAAAAAAAAATTCAGGAATTTCAAAAAARAAGCGTAAAAAATGATTTTTATTTTCAGGCATTCGCCATTTTTTTTTCAGACCACCAGGAGAGTCCGAATCAATGTCACCAGTATGCGAGAATTTTTTTTACACCTGTCTTCCCCCCACCTCTAATTATTTTATCTTTTAATATTTTTTTGTAAAATTTTTTTCTGTATTCTTAAGATATCAATAGAACCACCATAAAAAATTGATTGTGCTATCTATCAATATTTTTGGTTTTTTTTTTTTTTTAATAAAATTCAAAAACCTGCCCATAATTTGATTTCTAGAGTAGATTACCCCCTTAAGTGTAGCTTTTTCTAGAGCCTTCCAGCCGACGAATTAACCTTATAAAATTATTGGATTGAATATGATTTCGTAGGCACCTTTAGTGAAAGTTTAGC
Source organism: Bactrocera latifrons (assembly GCF_001853355.1). NCBI lineage: Eukaryota > Metazoa > Arthropoda > Insecta > Diptera > Tephritidae > Bactrocera > Bactrocera latifrons. Next base: position 2,051,036 of record NW_017534741.1, on the reverse strand, counting down.
TGTTAGATACTCAAATTTGTTAAGCAAAACTTAATATCAAAATTCCTATTTTATTTTTTCTGTATCAATTATCAGAAATAATCAGCCAGTTTAGAGTAAAGTCGAGACAAATAATTTAGTTTCGTTTGCATCTCTAATGTATTCACACATGTATGTATATGTTTGCAATTATAAATATTTTATCATTAGTGGGCTTGAATTCCCCAAATTGACCGATGACTTAATGGCATCGTTTCATATAAATACGGCAGACACCCTCATTTTGATGCTTCAGTGGCTTTTTGCTATGGGTTAATACGCTTTTGCATCACACATATTTGCATATGTCAATACATGCAACCACAGCAACTTGGGTAAAAAGAAATACCACCAAGTGTCTAAAGCACGCATTGACTTAGTGACCAATGGTCAAGTACCTCATAAATCACAGATGTTGTTGCACCGGTTGCGGCAATAATTCGACAGCATATATTCCGTACAGTGGAGCTAAGTTGATGAAATATTTTACAATATCATGGACGTTTGTCCAGTTCGTGCCGTCATTTGGAGATCCCAAGTGTATCCAAGTCCATCTCCGCCTTTTCAAGGAGTGGATGCTGCATTGAATACTCTCAGAGCTGGAGAGTTTCCATCCATTCGGATGAAATAACTTAACCAGCGTTCATCGTTCCATCGCCGTGGCTAACGCGTAAAGAACCATAAATCCGCAGAACCTTACTCTCGAAAACTCGCAACACTGTGTCATCAGATGTTATCATACAAATCACTTCTAGGCCGGATAGTCGAACAATGCTGGTCGAATAGGTTTCCTGGTAAACGAGGACGATACCCAAAACCTCCTGATGTCAATGATGATAATGACTATTTTATATTAAAATATGTAATATATTATATCTGTAATGTCAGCCTTATCATGTGTACCCACATGTACACATGTCTATTGTTTTTGTCGCAGTAGAAGAAATTTTTATTTGAACAACTTTTGGGTTCTTCGAAGGAAAGAGTAATGAACTTTCATCTATTTTTCCATTGCTGTAAAGATATATTGTCCGGAGTTAGGCATAAGTCAGCATTTTATACGGCAGAGCACTGCAATATATTTCAAGCAGAGGTATTTGGTATTCTGAAAGCCGCTAAGCCAGCATCTAGTCAGAGTTAGTATCTAAGTTGTCAACCAAGCAGAAATCAAAACATCAACCTCATTCCGGACAAAAGTGTCAAGGGTGGTAGGGTAACAATGGAGAGTGTCGCCAAGAATAAGCGGCTTCACTTCTATTGGATTTCACGTCACAAAGGCATCGATGGTAATAATATAGAGGTCCAAGATACCATGAGTAGTATACAACTGTCATCCAAAAACGTGAACGATATTGGTAAACCCATGCATTGTCTATGTATACGACAATCTGAACAGAAATTTGCCAAGGAAGGTTAAATCCCCATTTGACTATTTACCCGCGATGCAAAACTTCAAAAGTTATGTGTGAAGCAATAGATTCATAATATACAAAGTACTTACTTGCACCTTGATAGAAGCGATAATAGTAAAATTGTTGGAGTGCCCGCTGGTCAAAGTTTGGTGGCTATGTGCGCTTGCAGAAAGGGCCTGGCTGATGGGGAAGAATACAGGAAGTAACAAAAGCAAGACGCCAAAATAACCATGGCAAGGCGACACTTCAAGCATTTGGGGCTGCACGATATAAGATACTTTAAGAAATATCCAGGACAGAGTACCTGTTGAAATTCATATCAAGCGCTGTCACCATAAAGGATGACTACTCCGCATTGACTATGGATGCTAAGCAAGTTCATGTTGATCTCAGCATTGTTCAGCGATTTTAGCTTATACTAAATATAACAATAAATATAATCCAAATGAATTTGGAATGTAAAGTTAAACAAGTATTCAACTGGTGATAAAAAAAGAAAAATAGGTTAGGTTGGTCTGGTAAGTCATGCATACCATAGTTTTGGTCTTTGACGATACATGATGGAGTTCAGTTACTAGGTCAATGACTAGTAGTCATCCTATAGGATGTTAGCCAAAATAGCACTCCATCTTATGGAGTATCTGTACAGACTTCCGTAGTCATTCTAGCACCGTTCTATTCTGGACTTATCCTTCTTCTGATCCAGCGTTATATAGCAGGACTGAATACTATTCTGAATAATTCCGCAAGAGACACTCCGGCCCTAATGTGCACCTCCAAGATTTTCTCTAACGTTTTCAGCAGAAAGGAAAGTTAAGCTTATACCCCTGAACTCTTTCGATTCAGTTGGGTTGTTTCTACGTGCCTATGGTATGAAAACTACTCTAAATTCTCTTCATAAGTGTGGCACCTGGCTGAACTTCATGCATACCCAAAAAATCGTCTTTAGAAATTGCACGGATAGACATAGTGCAGGAATAATTATGTACATACCGGAAGATTTTTATGGGTCGAATGAAGGGAATTATTCTCTGTAAAAATGTGTTCGGGCACGTTTACTGCGCTACTCCCTTCGTAAAGTGCACACTGACTAGGTCTTCTAATGTTTTCTGGCAGTTTTCCATCTACTATCCGCTACTTTTGCGAATTAGAGCGTGAGGGCGAGGCTTTTGAATAATAGTTATCTGAGTCTCGTCGCCTTGTTGGTCTTTTCAAAGCCACTACAAAAGTTCTTTCAGAATTTTCGCTTTGTCCTGCGCATCAACTTCTTGTAATCTCTCAAAAGATTTTTATATTCGTTCCAACAGTCCCCGCTTTCTACTAGCTTTTTCTAGTTGAAGCATTTCCGTACTTTGCGTGTGCGAGACCCAAGCTCCTTTTCCATTAAAAGGGCTACATTTTTGGCTTGAGTCGCAGCATAGGACATTCGTAGTGAACAGCTGTATTTGTATTAAAGAGAAAGATAAGAAAATCCATTGCGCTAAACAAACCAGTTGGCATTCAGTGGAAAACAAACAGAATTTGCTACCATTTATAGCTTCTTTGGTCCACTGTGCATGCTTTGGCAAATGAAGCTAATCAAAATTCAAATATTAGCAACACCAACAGCCAAAAGCATTTGTTAATAGAAAAAGTTATGCGAACGAAATCAACGAGAGTGACAAACAACGCCAGTAAACGGTGACAGCAATCACAACAGGTACCCACATGCATATACATACATATGCATATATTTGCAACTGCAGCCAGCAGCAGCCATAAGCAACCCGCGACCAACAATGCAGCAGCGAATAATCCAAGAGACACGCGCAAATACTACAACAACAACAAGGCAGCAGATATCAATACCGCTTCTAAGGCAGCGCCGCGGATGGTCATACAAGAAGTAGCGGCGCTTGCCACTGCAACTTGTTAGCGACGAGCGCAAGGCAAAAAAACAAAATTTAATAAAAAAAATAATAATAATGTACGAAGCAGCAGTTGAATGGAAAAATCGACGGCAAAAAAATATACAATTATATTAGCAAAAGTATGTAATCCAATATAATGGCCATATAATGCTCGGCGGCCAGCGTTGACCTTCACATTTAAAGCAACCCGCCTGCAGATTACCTGGTAACAGTCCGCTGCGCAGCGTTCCGAGACTTGTTGCAAAGAAAATCTTTAGTGTTTTTTAATTGTGTACATAATTTAATTCACGCAAATTGTCGGCAATGCATAACTGTACACAAAACAATTACTTGCAATTTGATATGCCATAATAAAATAAATTGAATAAAATTCCAAAAAAAAAACACGAAGATGAAAAAGAATTGCCATTTCAGCATTCACACCTCAGACGCTCGTAATTGACGGCACTTAGGCACTTAGTGCGTGCAGAGCTAAATTCCTTTGATCGCGAGCAAAAAAAAAAGACAAACATGCCACACATGTTTGTTTGAATGTGTGTGCTTTGTCAAGTTTACGTGGGCGTATGCGCCGTCTGGCGTAATCCATCTAAGCCTACGAAATTCGAAAAATATGTAAATAAGCAATATATATTTAAATTAATTTGACGTTATCTACGCTAATGAGCCCCCCATAAGTGAGCCGCACTCAAAAGTCAATTCCAAATTGGCAAGTATTAATAGGTTTGTTTTTGTTCTCTGTCGGAAATTCTTCCCACCACTAAAAAACATCAAACACCTTAAATGGCTACAAAAGTTAACGCTTGCTGGTAATTTCAAAGTTTGTAAAAGAAGCTATGTCTTATATGGTTTATGTACCTCTATTCCCTGAGTGTGCACGGCATTATAGTCGTTCTGCTACAGTTTGCCAAGCATCTACAAGTGCCCAGCTGCATAGATAAGTATTTCTTTTCACCAGAGTCTAATTGTAGTGTGATGGCTAGTTTATCTTCATCACAGCTACCAGGGATATTAGTATAGCCTTCAAACTTCTTACAGATTTATCGATAAATGGAATGTTAGATCCAATAAAAATTCAATGTTCTATTTCACTATCTTGATAAAACCCGAAGTCTTTAGTGATTTCAAAGCTCCGTGGCTATCTCGTACGTTGATGACTGCTCGATAATAATGTCAATCAATAGAATCGATGGCATGTGCTCAAAAGTAAACGGACCTCTCCGACCTTTCTCGCTTCCTCGCTGTACGGAACCTAACGCTCTCCGCCACTAAATCCACAGCGAACATATATACAAACTGGACAAAGGAGTACAGGCTTGACCTTAATATTGAAGTCCATGACATTCAAAATTCCGACAGTCAATTCGACATTCGATGGCCTGTGTTCCTTCACTCCTCACACAACCGCGATTATTGCCAAAGTACAGAGCCAACAAAAATATGAAGTCGCTAGCTGGTAGCACATGGGAAAATAAAATAAAATGAAAGACAATCGGCCGGCTGGTCCATAAATACGCCCAACCAATATGGTCGCCTGGATGCAGTGAAACTCAGTCATCGGAAGCTTCAGATCAGAACCCTTCGCTCTGGACTATAATGGGATGTCTCTTGATGTCTTTCTCCCAGTTAATGATAATGAACTCCTCTCCAAGCAGTATATGCTGGGCCATTTCCGTGGTCACCTACTTGAAGCGTCACTGCCTCTTAGAAGCATCAAGAGGTACTTCCTCAACTATAACGACGACCCCGTTATATCGAATATATGACCTGCATTCAACGAGTCTCCCCATGACACAAACCACGTCTTTGCATGTCCAGCTAACGCTACACATCTGATACCCCTCTTCCTATGGACCGACCCCGCCGGAACAGCAAGTTTCCGTTGTATGACCTCGATGACAACTTATCTATACAACTACTATACTATCCTAACGGAAACAAGAAAACAGTTACAAAAACATATACTTGTATATATTTCTAGTTTTGAGCACGCAATGGAAACTTACTAAATATCGAAAAAGGACAAGATTTATTACATAGATTTGTTCAATCTAAGATCTCCATTGCTCCTTTTGTATTAGTATGTTCTCCATACATCTTACCGCATATTTCTTTTCTGTAATTGGCCAGCATAATTATGAACAGCGAACCATAATTGGCCTTACAGCTGCTGTGTAAAGACAATAAGTTACATGAGGTATTAATCTCCCTTTTGGCCGCAACTTCCTTTTACAGGTGTACATGTGTAGTAGATGCTTTCTTTGACATAGCTTTTAAGCTTGATTTCTATGAAAGCTTTCTTTCTAACATAAATCCCTAGTTTGTTATGTTCTTTCTCATTGCTAGCCTTTACATTTCACTAATGATGGCATAACTTCTGAAATTCTGTGTTTTCTCATATACTTCAGGAGAATTTTTATTCGTACACTATCACTAAATTATTCTCAATACAATGGCCCATCAAATAATTGAAAAGTCGACTCCATCCACCATTTGCATGGAATCTTCATACTAACAAAAGTAGCCGTTATCCATTCACAATATTTTTACTCGCTATCTGTAGGCACTGCTCTATTGGAAACATCTGTATATAAATAGCAACAAAATTAGACCATTGAATTCGTGAACTGGCTCATAAAAATGTTAATATCACTTTTTTCAAAGCTAGCTAGTTTGTTATTCCAGATCAATTTTACCATTGTAAATACTTGTAGCAAAAGGTAAGAGATTTTACTATACTCAAATTAAAATATATGTAACTTTTAAGTATATACTTATTAATTTTCGATTATTCTTTTCTAGCGTGCCTTCTAACACTTGGAAAATCGAAAACGCCAACAGTAAACCGACACTAACTCTCCCGCCACTTATTAATAAGACAAAGGAAAGAAAAGAGCTTTAGTCAAGTATCCACAAGCAAAACAACAACATTGCCACTGCGAGACAAGTGCATAAAAAATACTCCATTATGCAGCTGGTGCCTTGGTCTTAAAATTTCCTGCAGACTATTGAATTTGTCAGCGCCATTTCGTGAGCATTTTGTGTTCCTACTGTTCATCAAGTGCCAGTACGAACTATGTGTAATTCTGATTTCCCGCTCTAAACATATTTGCAGTTTTGCTCCCTGCAATGTCGTTTCCTCGCGTTTTGGCTTTCCTCGCCATGCTCCTGTTCAGATCGCGTATGGACAATGCATGAGTTTACCAATGTCGACTACGTTTTCGAAATGCTGTGCACTGTTGGCAATAATCGTTCACTATCTCACTGCCGATGACTTTGTGACCGGTAATCTAGTAGAAATGAAGTCATTTGCTTCCGACGACACTCTCCACCGACGCCTTGCTTTCGAACACACTTCTAACCGAAATTCGAAATGAGTTTGTGGCCATGATTTTTGATTTTCTCTCAATTTTTATATTAATTTAACTTCAAAACTAAGCTTTCAGTAAAAAAGTTCCAAAGTGTATTTATATAAAAACATATTTATCAAGGAAAAGAAATTCCAATGAACCATATTGTGAAAAATCAACAAATGCTTAGGCAAAACTTATGTAATAAAACATTATATGTCCGCAAAGACATAAAACGCCAGCAAGAAAGACAAAAGTTCACACATAACTTCTTTCATAAGCATTCTTTCCACCTCAAACACCATTTCAACAGACTTGCTCAAGCGTAAAGTTGACACGGCTAACTACCGTTACTAATCAGAAGATGCAACATTCAAATATTTAAATTTTGGCATTTGTGGAAACCCAAAATAATAGTAAGCAAATATTAACGGCATTTCAATATGAATGAATTGTCAAGTTCGCGCCAAAAACGGTAATGCTTTCTGCTTTAGCCGAAACATATGCAAATACCGACTTAGTCAATGCATGCATTTGAGTATGCAGTGTGTGAGTATGTGTATATTTATATGTATTATATATATATATATATAAAATATATTCATGAGTGCATGTATGTATTCATCTGTGTACGTTGCATATATTAACACCATATGTTGGAGCAAACGCTTTGGCGAGTTTGTGTCTTAAGTCCTTCGTTGGCAATGCTTAGCATAAATATCTTTATGCCAATTTACGAATATGCAAATATTGGATTTTTGTGCATAAATTTAATCTTAAACTGCCTAGACATAACAAACGATTTAAAGTAGCTAATAAAAATTTAGCACGCCAGCCATAAGCGCATATGAAGCAATTGTTTGTGCTAGTACTTGTACGAAAATGCGCGTTCCTAAGCATTAAAGCTAATTTTTTCCTACGAAATATTGTGAAAATACTATATTTTGTGGTTTTTTGGAGAGCCTCAAAATATTGCTCATTTGGTAAGATGACAAAAGTACTTAAAAAATATGTTTTAAAATTTAGTGAGCTTTAAAATATAATTAGGTATACAGGAAAAGTTTTATGTGAATTGTTGTTGCTTTTTGAAAGAATTTGAAGTACGAGATATCGTTTTGAAAATTTTCTGGCATTCATTTTCCACAAAAATATCAAGATATTTGAAAAATATAGCATATAGCTTTCATACAAAGTGAACCATCAAAATGAAATTATTATAAGCGAAATTTCTGACAAAACTTTCCACATCGGATCAAAAATCTGAGAAATCAAAATTAAGTTTATATATGGAAAATTCTTTATCTGTGAAGAATATTCTTCACTTAGCCCAAAAGAAAGTTTTTTCTTGTTTTTGAATACCTTTAAATCGATTGCTAAGCCATTAACTCTAAGATACCGTCATCGATTGGCCTCAATCCACACCAAATAATTCAACCCGATTATTTTTACATATAAAACTATTACTCTTATTTATCATATTTAATTTCATAAATGAAGCACCTGAAAATGCCGAAAAATAAACGATTTTATACATAATAATTATTATTATCCTATATCTCAGAATTCCTTCATTACAAATAATTGTGATAGCACCAAAATCAGCGAACAAAATAATGACAATCAAATACAAGTTAGTAAGATCACTCAGAGCCGGTTTTCGGCAGCAAAGGTTAAATGCACCGCAGAAGCACTAAAAGCATAGCAAATCGAAGCTTGAGCCAAAGAGTGTCACCTACGGTCGCGCAGTCTTAAACTGTTAGCAATAACTGTCTGCTTATTTATATGTTTGTGTATATGCGTTGGTATGTAAATATATCACTGGAACATCTTTCAAATGAAGTTATATTATTTTGTGCATAAACACAAGTACAATAATAAAAATTCTAATGCTTCGTCACTTTTGACATCTTTCATTACATTTTTGAATTCGCTTGCTTCGAATTAATTAAAATTTATTTCATCTTAAATACTTTGTAATTTAGTTTAACGCGCATCAATTCAACTTATTTGTATTTTAAGTGCAGACATTTGTTATGGAGGTCGTTTTAAATCGTATTAAACTTAATAGATGCAATAACACGACGTGTTCTTGACACTGATAGCTCACGGTCAAGGGAGGGTATCCAGAATGCCTTGAAGACACTTACAGCGAAAATTCAAGCAGGCTTAGTTTGGTCAATGGAAACTCTTTAAAGATATTAGATATATTTTAAAGCAATTTCAAGGCTACATACTTCTACGCAAGAGATGTAGAAAATTCATCATTAATTTAAATATAGTGGATATTGTATACTGCGGCTAAGCTAAGGCTGAATGCAGAATTTGTAATCTTAATAAAAAAAGGCAACTTACACTTCAAAAAATTTCTGAGATATTAAACACTAATTTGACATGTTAAAAAAAGCCGACTATAGTTGTCCTAAGCAATACATATGACATCTTTGAAGACTAATATAACATTTTATAAACTAACTGTAAGAGTAAGTGTATTGTTTATTTATGCGAATTTGAGACAATCCTAATCAGCACATATATAATTAGTGTACTCCAATCAATTTTTTTTTCTTTTTTGTGATAAACTACATAACTTTTTTTTTTATTTATTGTGTCGAGTGATTTTCCTCCTTCAAAATTTTATTATTTTATTACAGTTACATTTCATTCTAAGTTGTACCTACTTTTCGTCTTCTCACGAGTTGATTACAATTAGCTCTTATTCTAATAGTCTTGATTGATTTCTTGACTTAATTTTTCTCAGCGATAATATAAACTTTAGGTTCCTTGATGGTCTCTCTTCCATTACTTCTGCTACCATTCATCATTCTCGTTTAAACTTTGTACTTGATATTTATCTCTTCGCTCTTGTCAAACCTATTGACGGATTGAGTTTTAATTGGATGTTTATTTTCTGGATTAAATACTTTTAATTGTTTTTCTATTTTAAAGAATCTTAAAAATAAGTATTACAGAAAATTCTCTTCAACATAAACTCATGCCTCCTGCGTTCAATTTCAACACTACGTAAAACTATTTAATAATTTGGATAATTTGCTCTATAAAAGGTTTATTTACAGCACGAAGTCTAAGATTTTGTCGAACGCAAAGTCCTTTTGGAACTTTGTAAAATCTAGAGAGGAGTGTTCGCCCATTCTTTCTACTTTAATCTGGGGTGATAAATCGGCATGCACTGTTAGTGAAATTTCCAACTTGTTTGCTGAATTCTTCAAATCAAATTATATGTTTAATGAGCTTGGAACTACTCTTCTTTTCAGCTATAAAGTCTTCTTTCAAAATTGTACCCCTGTACTTATAAAAAATTCTCCAGCCTTTAAATATCCTCTAATACTTATCTTCAATAAATCTCTGTCATCTGTTCACTTTATTTCAGACTGGAAACTGACATTCATTACCTCATCTGTAAAGGTGGTAAAAAGTATATAGTGCCCAATTGCAGACCTATTTCTAAACTACAATTTCCAAAAAGTTTTGAGTTTTTTGGTAAATATAAATTATTTACAGTTAAATGAACGTCATTAAAGTCAATCAGCCCGGATTTGTCTCTGGTCACTCTTCTTTGTCTAATTTATCTGTTTTTAATCATACCTGCCTTTTCCGCAGGATTTTAAGTAGGTTGTGTTTAGCAAATTTCTCAAAAAAGTTTCACACAATATTCTGCTTAAAATAGTATTCTCTTTAGGTTTTCACTCTGTCTTCTTGCACTGGATCAAGACGTTGCACAATAGACGTTGTGTTGTTATTATCGATTGGGTGTAATCCAACTCTTTCATTGCGTCATCGGGCGTGCCACAAGGAAGCGTTTTATTTCCTCTTCTCTTCATACTGTTTATCAACAACATTTTCTTTTGTTTCTCTTGTACTAAATTTTTGCTACATGCAGATGACTTAAAAATGTTCACAATAATCAAAATCTCCGAAGATGTAATTAAACCTTGGTGCTACTTCGGCTTCCTTGTAATTAATATCCTTAATTCTGTTTTTTAGCTATGTTAATTGTTTGTTTAATTTTTTTTTTTATTATTTTAAAATTCTAATTGAAGTCATAGCTTTTTAAATAACTTTTAAGAATTAATGTTCATACACTGAAGTAACTAAAAGACGGTTAACTCAATACATACCATTTGGTCTTACTGCCGAAGCAGTAAGAAAGCGCTTCATAGGAGTTGTTATTCTGTACATAACACGTCTGCTGTGTAAAAATGGGCGAAATTGAAATATATCCACGCCTACTTTCAATATACATAAAAATTGGATGAAATTGGACAATAGCTTATCAAGTCCCCAGATACCGAATCTGTGCACCTACGTACCTATGACTGACATCTTACCGAAATTAGTGATCTGTGTCTAAGATAATCAATGATTAAGTTTCACCTCGCGTCTTTTTCTGGTAACAGAGTGCGCTTGTGCTAAAAATTGGCGAAATCAATATCTCCAATATTATACCCTGAACAGGGTATATTTAGTTTGTCACGAAGTTTGTAACACACAGAAGGAAGGGTCGGAGACCCTATAAAATATATATATAAATGAACAGTATGTCGAGCTGAGTCGATTTAGCCATATCCGTCTGTCTGTATATATAAGAAATAGTCTGGCCAGCTCTGAAAATATTCGAAGCTATACCCGCCGTAGGAAGCAGAAGGAAGAGTCACCTCCGTTGAAAGGACCACGTGGCGCGCCGTTGTTAACTCGGCTATAATTGCGTAAGCGGTGTCTACGCCAATTAAGAAGAATAAGTCCCTCAGTTTTTAAGATATCGTCTTGAAATTTTGAAAACGTCATTTTCTCTTCAAGAAGCTACTCATTTATTGAAACTGCTGATATCGGACCACTATAACATATAGCTGCCATACAAACTGAACGATCGGAATCAAGTTCTTGTAGGGAAAACTTTCACATTTGACAAGATATATTCACGAAATTCGGTATAGATTATTTTCTAAGGCAACAATGTAATCTTCGAAAAAATTGTTCTGATCGGATTACTATAGCAACCGAACGATAGGAATCAAGGGCTTGTATGGAAAACACGCATTTGACGTGGTAAAAATTCGATAAAATTCGGTAAAATTCGATTCCGCCTATTTACAAGGCTGAACGTCTTATGGTGTCAACGAACATCACCCAATAATCAAGATCTTTTATTTTTTACACAAGTTACTCCTTGCCCGTACAGACAGATGAACGGACATAGGGTCGGAACCAAAAGCAGTCACTCAAATATCCACTCGTCTCATCATCCTGATCATTTGTATTATATGTATGTGCGAGTATATAATGCTATATCTCTGCTGATTAGCTTAGTTGAAACAAAGTGTTACACTCTCTGTTGCAACATGTTGAAGCGTACAAACCATATTAAAATAAAAAGGTGTATAATTCTAAGAACGATGTAAAGCGCGTAACATATGTATATGAAATGATGACTATAATTTTCTACAATAATTAAGACATTTCCACAACTAAGCGCATGCTCATTTGTCAGCACATAAATATGCCAATCCCACACTCATTTAATTGGCTTCACTTTTGACGTGCTACATATGTGCCACACTCGTAGCACCAGCGTTTTTGTTTGAGTACATATTTAAGCTACCTATGTATGCTACGTATTTAAGAATGTGAATACAAGAACAGCTTTTATGTGTCATGCACATCATTTTTCGCTTTAATTGCTAATTTTCTTTGCTTAGCATATGCCGAGACACCGCTAGCTTTAACTCATCTTCCATTTCGACTTTTTTCCCATCAAATATAATATCAAACATAATTATATTTATTACTTTGCATTAATAGTGTTGCTGTTTACGATTGACGCTGCATTACCCGAAGACGAGTCATTGTACCCTGAACAGGGTGTATTAAGTTGACTATGAAGTACCCAGAACAATGAACACCAAGAAGGAAACGTCGAAGTACATATAAAATATATTTAAAAATTCATTAGTGAATACTAATGTTTATAGCCGAATCAGTCTCTCAGTTTTCGAGTTATCGCCCTGGAATAGTGGTCACGTCCCTTTTTCCCCAGAAAGCTATTTATTTATTAGAACCGCTGATATTGGACCTCATAGCTACCATACAAACCGACTGATCAAAATCAAATTCCTGTGTGGAAGCATTTTTATTTGTGTAGGGTATTATAGCTTCGGTGCAACCGCAGTTAATATTTCTTCTTGTTCATGTTTTCTTATGTAACCACCTGCCATTTAATAGCTGCCACTGTTAGGAATGGCAACACCGCTGCCATTGTCTTCGCAGTTATGTAGGTGAGCAGCAGAAACAAACAGACAAATATAAATGTAAATATGTGTTGGTAACTAGCAGTCGCTCTTCTTTTCAGAAGACACGATGATTGTTCGTATTAAAAGTATTATTATTTGCTGCTTGGTTTTCATGGCATTTTTATCGCTTGTCATTCATTATTTTCTGTGTTTTTGAATTTTGCTCTTATTTGCTTTTTCTGCTTTTAATGGCATTTGCTTAAGCATAGACGTAACAGAAAGGTATTATTATGACGTGTGTGTGTGGGTCAGTGTGTGTGTCTACTCATACATAATCTTGCAGCTTGTAAACATTGACCTTGCGCACACATCTAATGTTGCATCCGCGATGTTGTTATTGTTGGTGTGTACATAGTTTGCCACTTCGCAGATGAATTGCACTTCCAAAGCAAAAATGTCTGCGTTCATCTGTACTTAAAGCACACACACACACACTTACACAAACAAACCTAATTTCTGCATATTTATATATTTTCCGCCACACATTAATACTCGCTTTGCAATAATTGCTAATTGATTTATTGGAGCAAAATTCGCTTTGGTTATTTCGCATGTTGTTGCTTGTTGCAAGTTGCCACTTGTTTTGCTAATTGTACATTAAACGCAGTCATCTGCTGCTCCGCTTAAGAATTATGATTGTTTACTTCGTTCGTGCCAGTTTGTCGTAAACGTTGGCTGCTGTTGGCAATAACCTTGTTATACATATTGATTTCGTATCGAATTAAGTGCACTGGGTTGCATGGTAAGCATATATGGCTGAGAACACACCGTGTGCTTTCAATTTGTTGCACAGTAAACAGTATTGGGCCTACCGGTGCATGTATGTATGTGTGCGCATGCGTTTAGATTTATGAGTCATTTTATAATAAGACACAAATTGGTCTTGATGGTGAGACATTTTATAAAGAGCCGTTTGTAGTTTTTTTTTTTCTTTTTTGTTACACTTTGGTTGGAAAACGGAACTACTTGCAAGGCATGCCAGTCGCAGAATATCTTCTATTTCTTAATTATATATGACACATATAAACATGTTTTGCATTTAATCATAGTTCTGTACATAATTCCAATTTACAGTATTAAATGAGATACTGATTAGGTATAATAATGCGAGAGTTAGTGTTTTGAAACAAGAAAAAAACGTTAACTCCGATTTAAACGAACCTATAATACCCTTAACAAATACAAAATATTACAATCGATAAGAGTTTCGATGAGTCAGTTTGTAGACGGCTTTTCAAAAATTAAGGGACTAGTTCGTAAATATACAGACGAACAGACGGACAGAGAAACGTACCTCGTTAAGCAAACTTAACTTACCCTGTTCATGGTATAAAATTACATTAGTACATAGTTACGATTGGATTTGTTAAACTCTATAAATAGACAATAATCGTAGCACCAAGAAAATACTGACTTAATCCATCAAACAAAAATATAGTATTCTTAGTTTACTTTTGTAAAAAAATTCAATTTAGAGAAGGTTTATTTATCAAAAATAAATTTTATCGAACTTGGCTTAAGTTAAACTATTTCTTAAACCTGAAATGCAATCAAATAACTAATTCCTCCTTTTGATGTTTTTTCATTTTGCCTTCCAAAGACCGAAGATCTTCTTTTCTTCCTTTCTTCTTTCCATATATGTATGTACGTATTTACGATCTTCTGATAAAACCCAAGTACATTTATAAGCTTGATATTGGCAAGTAAAAAATTATGAGCTGAAATAAGGTATTTTAAAGGAGGTGTTGGTAAAGGTATTGTAAACCAAATAATTAAATAGATAAATATTTAATACAGCTGGAGATTTTATTGTAGTTCAGGGACTTATATAAAACATATTAAAACCAAATCATCGATCGACGCTTTTGACCGATTATATCACCAAAATCACTTGTTAACCACAAACCACTCCCCGTATTCACTTGATATGGCACTGTGCGACTTCTTCGTTTTCGGAAAAGTACATTTGCTCTCAAGATAGAGAAACCCTTTGGGTGTAGGTGCTTTGTCTTGCAAGCTCATCAATCTTACAAATTGCGACGAGTTCCAGACAAGTTGAATATGGAAGTAGCTTGATGCTACTGCTAGTGAGATCATGCAAACCTTGGCTATCTTTGAGCTGACTGTCAGCGATCAAGGATGCAAACCTCCCTGATGACGCACTTCTTAGAAACTTACTGTCTTAATGGTGTCCACTTCTACTTGACAGACGCTAAACAGATTTGACAGTATGAAACAAAAGTTTATTGAGAGCTTCTTACGGAACACACCTCTTCCAATCCTTCTCTTTAGCATCGATCCATCCTTGAAAAGGCTTACTGCGCCCCTTTTCCCCATGCACCTATATCACAGAAGTATATGCTTAGAGAAATCGCCGCTAGAAATATGTTACACGGCATAGTGATCCAAGTTATTATGGATGCCGTCGAAGTGGGAGGTATTTCAAAATTTCCCCCATAGAACCTGGGACATAATGTGTCCAATTTTCAGTTGTCGATAGCACCCTTTGCAGCAATGCATCTGCCGGCTATGTCCAAGGGTACCTTCAGTAGAATGGCAGTAAGTGCCATCGTTGGTGTTATATATGGTGACCAACTGATGCCAATAAAAGCCTCTAGTTGAACACGTTCCAGCTCTTTAGTGAGTGTGGCTTTACCGAGCGCGTTCCATCAGACAAATACCAACAGAACAATATTGGTTTAAATACGGTTTCGTAAAGCCAAAGCAAGACTTTTCGTGAGAGACCCCACTGCTCCCAATAGCTCCCTTACAACAATATAATCCAACTAATACCTTCCTCAACCTCTCCTCAACGTAACTTAATATCAATAATGATTCCCAAGTAATTCACCTTTTCAACAAGGTTCTGTCAGAAACCCTCTAATGTTAAACGCCGTGGAAATTCATTAACGCTTATTAACAAAAAAATATTTAGAACTAGATAAGCTCTCTAAGAACTGCAGTTTCAAATAAAAATCATCTTAAATAACAAATCAAAGTGTACTTACTTTGAATGGTGCAATTAATATTGGGCATTAGCAAGAGTTTATGCAAATGTTAAGCTTTTAAACATTAGTTAAACGGATCATTATGGCAATTTTATAGCAAACCTGATGCTCATCAATTAGCCACTTTAAGACTACCAGCGAACATGCATTACATTTCTGCAGTCAAATTGCATATATAATATGTTTGTAAGTGTGTGTGTGTGTGTGTGTGTGTGTGACTGTAGTTGAGCAAGTGAGGCATCAGATGCAAATGCGAATAAAAAGTGAATTTAAAGAACACGTTGACCTTCGAATGAAATTATTATCAACTTTATTGAGATATTAAAAATGCAGGCATCCCAACCGACCCGACATACATACACACACGCACACATGCAAATTGAAGTACGACATAAGTCAGCTGCATTGATCATTGCAATCTGTAATTGGCAATTGGTTGGCAACAACCAACAACCCACAACCGGTGCTTCTGCTCTTCTCTTCTTCTATTGTAACTATTATTAATTTTATGTGTGTGCATCAAGTTGAACTTCTCTCATCGATTGACTAATTTTAAGCACAAGTCAGTGGTTAAAATACAACTAAACAACAACAAGGTAGCGAGTAGAAAAACTTGTTGCATCTTTCTTTGAGCATTTATGGGCCTCTTGGCAGAAGATGTATTTATGTACGTGAATTACTCACATGTCAATGCAAGCGCTTTTATGGCGCAAACACGGCTGAAGATTTTGACTGCGAGCCAATGCCAGCTGAGACAAGAAACAAGTGACATTTGTACCTGCTCAATTATGCCATCATACAAGCAAACACACACACTCGCATGCAAGTATGTATTTCGAAAAAAAAAAATTCCCCAAAATATAGAAAAATTGCTGGTGTCCAAAAAGGCGGCGCAATCAACTTGTCGCACCTCATTACATAATAATGTGCGGCGATTAATTGTCTAAATATTTTTTAGAAAAAAAAACATATAAGTGATTTATCATTGCCTAAATATATTTTTGAAAATAAATTTTTTAATCAAGCTTTTAACTAATAAAATATATTTGTACACCTAAATTTCCTAACGCCTACACACCAACTTTTTTTGTTACAAAAAAAAAATATTATTTACAAAAAATATAAAATATATAGTTTTTTTAATTGCAAATTTCTCAACATACCAGCGTGTCTGTATGTACTCCCATTTTTACAATGAGACAATGGCTGTGAACAATGCTGCGCTCCGACCCGATCGAAGTCAAATCAAAAGCAACGCTTCTGCCTTTTAGCGTCCCATCCCACTATAAAGGAAAAAAAGAATAACGCCAGAAACACAACACACACACACAGTGAAGGAGCACAATGTGCAACACCCGCAAGAACAAAGCAATCAAACGCTGTAAAAAAAAGCAGATGCTCACAGTGCATTGAATGAAATCTTTTGGGGCAATCTTGTCACGAAATTCTCGGCGCAATTGCCTGCGCGAATTTTCATTTTCATTTGACGGCGATGCAGAGTCATACACCGAAACAGAAATTTAGTTATAGATAAACATATTGCTAATGTTGCACAGTGGACCGGTTAGTAAATTGTAACTAATAAAATAAAAATTTGATATAAAATTAATTTTGTGATATTCAAATGCTATAAACATAATTTCGATCGTATAGAAACTAACTAAATCTTATGAAGATCATCTACTGTCGATTTAATTTTTCTTTCTTTATCTCAATATATACCAATTGTCGGTGACTAACAGATCAGTCTTGAGTGATTTACCCCAAAGGACTGACGTGAGTGGTCTTCAGGCTTTCCTCACTACGCTCGATAATAGCCTCTTTATTTAAGGGTTATCCCACGGTAATTGTCCCTTTTTGTTGATTGATCATGCTTTCATCCCCCCATATGTTAGATCTTCGCCGCCGTATTTGAATAGCTCGATCGGTAATTCATCGACCCCTGTTATTTTGTTGTTCTTCAGGCAGATAATTGCTTTTCGAACCTCATTTTAGTCGGGCAATGGAACATCTATTCCATCGTCATTGTTTGGGGAGTCGGGTTCGCCATCTTTATTGCCAAAAAATGGCTTTTTTAATCGTTTTTTTTTTTTTTCAATATACATACTTTTATAATTTTCCAGTTTACAATATTTTTTAAGCAAATTCGCTTCTAAATTTAAATATATTCTGCTTGTCAGCGTATTTTGCTCAACTTCTTTATAAATTAGTAATTAATTGCTGCCGAGGAAATGTTTGACTATCAACACAACACTTTTCCAAGCTTAAATGTTCGAAGGAGTTGAAGCCTAGATATAATCTTTGTTATACCCTGAACAGGGTATATTAATTTTGTCACGAAGTTTGTAACGGCCAGAAGAAAGCGTCGGAGACCCTATAAAGTATATATATAAATGATCAGTATGTTSAGCTGATTCGATTTAGCCATGTCCGTCTGTCTGTATATATACGAACTAGTCTCTCAGTTTTTAAGATATCGTTTTGAAATTTTGCAAACACCATTTTCTCTTCAAGAAGCTACTCATTTGTCGGAACTGCCGATAACGGACCACAATAACATATAGCTGTCATATAAACTGAACGATCGAAATCAAGTTCTTGTATGGAAAATTTTCACATTTGACAAAACATATTCACGAAATTTGGTATAGATAATTTTCTAAGGCAACAATGTAATCTCCGAAGAAATTGTTCAGATCGGCTCACTATAGCGTATAGCTTCCATACAAACTGAACATATAGTTACTAACATAAATGCACCTGTGAAGGGTATTTAGCTTCGGTGCAACCGAAGTTAACGTTTTTTCTTGTTTTTCATTGTTTTAGAACCAACAAGAAGTGCACCTTTCAGCTTTTCCACACTACTATTGTGATCAAATTGAAAGGTGAATTTTTAATTTATACTTGGCGTATTTTTCGAATCGGTAATTTTTTTCTGTAAGTTGGTAGTACTATATAAAGGTAGTTCTTTTCGTGTTGGTAAAAGCAGCTTGGAAATCGACGAACAGACAAAACTATTGACGACTTCGAAGTTATGACTGTCAGAACTAACGGCACTATTATTGAGGCCTATGATGTCAGTATCATCGGGGTCAGCAGATGTACACTCTTGTAGAGGATTATACCTTCATTCATATATTCAGCTTTGCAGCTCGAATTATTATCTCCAGCTTTTGCTAGCTCAACGTCAGTTTACACTGCCGTATTCATTTAAATAAAGGTAGCTCCTTTGCGTGTTGTCAAAAGCAGCTTGGAAGCACGAACAGGTGGTGTGAGCCGATTATCTTTTCAGGGGTCGTTTCCAAGATTTGGCGCATGTTGAAAATCTGGTCAGCTTTTGATTTTCCAGGTCTAAATTTACACTGATAAGGTCCTATCAGTTTATTGACGATGAACTTTAAACTTTTACACAGTACGCTCGATAGAACCTTATATGCGATGCTGAGGAGACTAATACCACGATAGTTGGCGCAGATCGTGGGGTCTCCCTTTTTGTGGATAGGACAAAGCAAACTTAAATGCGTTCGTCCGACCATATTCTTCAAAGATTATCAGTTCATCGCCGCCGTGTTTGAATAGCTCGGCCGGCAATCCATAGGTCCCGCCGCTTTGTTGGTTGTCTTAAGATAATTTAAATGAACTATTAGCCAAGACTGCCATCTGTTCTTGTATATATGCACAAAATTGCATATGGGAATTATTTCTCATGTGATTAAGTGAATGATAAGATGTTTTAAATATATAAAGAAAACATTTCTGTGTAATTTTCTGAAGAAAAATTTTTAGAAGTACGTTTTAAAAGAGCAAAAAAGTATGATAGCAAAAATTAGTCTTGCCACACTGTTCCTCGCCAAACACACACATATACACACGCCAAAAGCAAATTAAAAATACAAAATTGACATTTTGACCCGACAATGGCAGCAGCGGGCGTGCAAAGTAGGTAATAAACAGAAAATGGGAAGCAACGACGAGTAATGAATCGCGCAATAGCTCGAAACAAGCCAAAACCAAACCCATTAACGGCGGCGAGTTGCCGACTGCCCCACCACCACAAAATTACTGCGGCAACAACTCATCATCTTGATGCGCCACACCGATTAGCACTGATTGAAATACATTTAAAGGCAATAACGATTTATTTCGTGAACCACAGAGCATTGCCGCTGGAAAACTGATTATGTTAGAATGAAGAAAAAACTAATTACAGAAATTTAGACGCAAAATGCTTTGATTGTTTAACAGTAAACGGAAATTTCCGCCAACCAGCAGGGTCACCTAATAAATATGCGCAGTTAATTGTTGTTGGCAATGGCGAATTTCATTTTAATAATTGCAACACGTTTTCTATAATTTATATTATTATAGATGAAGATAGCCAGGGCAAGTGCAACTTTTTCGCACAAAACAAAAACATTACATACTTTTAACTAGTGAAGTGTTAATAAGTTGGAGCGACAAAATGCTCCTATCGCTTTTACACATCCATCAAAACTACGCCACCACATCCGATATGGCAGCTCATCAACTTAAGGTTGCGCATGCGCCGCGTCGCACAAATGAGATTAAGCAAAAAACCTGCAAAACGCGCGCACCACAGACAGGGCAATGGGTGAAACATGTGCGCACAGACATAGTCACATACTTGCGTAGTCACCTAGCCATTCATACATATTTTAGCCGTCGCTGTAAAGGGTCCACAAACAACAACAAGCACACCGTGGCACCGAGCCAGTGAGGCGCTGGGGCAGCAAGTCACCGCAAAACCTCACGTCGGCCTTAGGTGTGCACATCCGCAGACCGAATTTCAACTCAATAAATCTTGAAAACTTGCTGAAAAAGCATCAAGCGCAACGACAAAGTGTTGAGTTACGACGCTGCCGAAGACAAATTTCAAAGGCACAGCTTAGAGTTAATTCGCAAAAAGCACAAAACCAAAAACTCACAAMAAAAAMAAAAAAAAATGAAAAGTAAACGGTTTGTACTTGCACTTTTGTTTGACTGAGCAGCGCTGCCGATGTTGACGTCGGCGTCACTGCGCTTGGTTGCAGACGCAGCTGTCGCAGCTTCTCTTACCGGTAACTACATAACGCTATTTACTCATTTTTATACGCGTTGTTGTTGTTGTTGTTGATGCCTACGTACATACAGCACTTTGTGAGTTGTTGTTGCTTTGCATTCAACCTGTCTTGCTGTGCTTTGCATTGGTTACCTTTGGCAGCGCGGCTGCAACTCGAACTTTGCTGCTGACTGCGGCGCGGAAGCCAACAACACCAACAGCATCATATCGCGGCAGCTTTATCGTCAGCATCGACAACATCTCAGCTGATGCTGACACCTCTTCTAGCAATACTTGCCATTCAGTTATCTGCGCGTACAATAGCTGTAGTGTTGTTGTTAGTTTTGTATTGTTGTTGTTAGTTTTGTATTGTTGCCGCAGTCGCTGTTGCCGGTTGTCATAGTGGTGCTGCTTCTTGCCTCTCCATACACCATGTGCAGCGCGCGCATAGTTCAGCTTATCTCAGCTGAAACTCAGCTCATCCCGGTTGCATCTCATCGCATGCGCGTATAAATATCGCCACCAGCCAGCTATGAGATCATTAACAAAGCATTTGTGCAATTAACCACAAGCAACAGCAGGGTTCTTGCACCGTTAGACAGAAAGTTACAAGTAAACGCCGAGTGCGCCGAAGGATAACGTTACAGTGTTCAAGTGTTGAAAAAAAATTGTGAAAAAATGAAAATTGTAAGTGGCGAGTAAGCGTTAAGCTTTAATAACTTGCAAGTGATTTAACGCTTTGTAAACTGTTTACGAAAAGTGTAAAAATATTTGAAGGAAGCTCTGAAACTTGTGGTTTAAAACTCAGGTCCTCTGCATTGGCATTGTTTCATTAGCAAAGATGTTACTCATTCAAAATTCTGGGAATTCATTAGCTTGAAATGTCCTCAGTAGAGTTCGTATACGTTTGTAAACAAAGTATTTCAAGCAGGTGTAGCCTTACATTGTGAATGTTACTTCATTTAATAAGCTTTAAAAAATCGAATTTTCGTAGAATGGATCGTATCTGTTAGAAGACCTGAAGTAGTTACTGTATAACCCAAGTGATGAGCAGTAAACATTATAATAGTTTTGTAGATATATATATACTCATACTATCGGGGTCTTATTTCTATTTTTTTAAGAATGATTGTCTGATAATAATAGTGACTTATCTCATCCTTTATAGGCCAAAGAATCAAATACTCCAAACAATTTTCCGATGTATTATGTAAAACCTAAACTTGATTTTTTATCAGAATTACATCCTTGAAAGGTTTAAAAATCAATAAATATGAAGTTCAATCACAAAATGTCAGAACTTATCAAAAAGGAGTTAATTTGCGCTAAGCCGTAACTACAGCTAAACAAAAAACAAATAATAAGTTTCTGATTATAAGTTGAACTATTAGGGGTTATAATTTATGTATTTGGAAAAATTTTATGGATATTTTTTTCTTGAAAAATAACACATATATTTAACGAGTTGTTAATTTTGCTTTAAAAGATGTTTAGGGTAACTATCGAATTTGTCCTCAAAGTGGCACACTTTATTCACTTATACTTTCAAGCTCAAAACAGTTGAAGATCCGGAAGCGAATAAATATAACCATCAGCAACAAAATTACAAAAATATATTGCTTTTCGATTATTTCTTTTTTTACATTACTCGACTTGCATGATAGTGCAACGTTAATAACGGTATTGTAACCATGTATTAAAAACAATAAAATTTAAAGGGATCTTCAATAAAAGAATACCACTTACTCTTGTGCTAGTTCTACAATTTTACTTACATCACGCGTTATGCTTTAAAAAAAAAGGCAAAAAAAAACTTAGGACTAAAATGTGTTAAAAGTAATATTTATTTATGAAGCAACCTTTCTGTCTTCCTTATTTGAATACTTGCTAAAAATTACTACAGCGGATTAGATTAGAAGTTACTATCTTTGCATCAGCAGTATGAAGATTTAATGTCAGTAACAAAAAAATTAAACTTAAAAACCACAATTTCGTACTTAAAAACAAATATATTTTATTTATAACGTAAATATGCTAAATTCCTTTTTAATATAACAACAACAGCATCTGACAATCATTGTAAAATATACATTTTCTATTTTAAAACAAGAAAAGCAACAATATCAAACTCATTTCTCAACGCCCCTATAGTGGTCATCAAATATAAGAATTGCCTTGCTGAAATGCTGAATGACAATAAAACTTTGGAATTTATTATTTGTCGACTGCAGGCACTTAGCTTAAACATAAAGTATGTAGTTTAGAAGTGGTCTGATTTATGGTAGAAACTCACATACTAGTTTCTTACGGGGTATGTAGGTGTCCTCGGCAAAAAATAACAATATTTTTTAAAGTTTTTTATTAGATTAAAATTAAACATTTTATTGGAAATTTTCATTATTACAAAAATGCACTATTAAGAAAGAAATTCTGAAATTTTTGGAAAAAAGTATTAAGTAAACTCGGACATTGTGACGTGATAGAATATCTCCAGGATCACCTAAAGTGAAAAAATACGTTTTTTAGTTAAAACCTTAACTTATAACTTAAACGAATGAAAAACAAAACTGAAAATTGGATTTTTGGCAGACATATTACCAAAAAAAAAAAATTTAAATTTTAGTGAAAATTTCGCGATTTTTTTTTTTTTTCAAATAGCTGTAAACGCAGGCCAAATATCCAGATAAACCTAAGACTCCATGCTGTATTGACTATTTTCTGTAATGGAACCATGAAAGCGGTAATCTTCATCCTTCAATAGTTAAGAAAGTCAGCCAACATTAATTTTGCCTAGAAGAAAATGCGCGTAAAGTCCTGTAATTCGAAATTAATAAAAATCAATATTATCTGAAAGTACTAATTTTTAAATATATACTGTTTTGTTGTTTCGAAAAACTATAGTTTCACACAAGAATGCTACAAAATGAGGGTCTGTTAACTTAATTGCTTAAAAATAATCAAATGGAATTAAAAATGATAAAATTGTTCATGCTGAATATTTAACGTTTTATAAAATGATATGAATATGTCTTCACCTAAAATTCAAAATAACAAACCACTACATCATATGACATATATATACATACCATTTTCAGCTTCTACAGGCTTATATAACCAATCCATAACCATTTTATAACCAAAACTGAAATTTTGTTGCAATATGAGAGGTTTCTCTTATATCAAAAAATCCATAAAATTATTAAATTAACAACAAAAACTATATAAAAAAAGTATTTGAAAACTCCAAGCGTGCAATAACAACAAATATTAAAAAAAAATCGCAATAAAACACAATTTACAATCGACAAAGCTCCCCACTAAGTTCAATTGACATTTAGCACTTCAAATAAACCTTATTTATGTACAACAACCACAAGACAATGGTTTAAGCTAATACATGCCACAAAGCGTGGGGTCATTTGGCGCAGCAAATCTGACAAGCCAAACATAAAAAATGACAAACAGAAAAACAGTAAAATTTATGAACTGTGAACACGAACGCCCACAGCAAAAGGCAAAAGCAAACATAAACATAGACGCCGATATCGAATTCAAACATTTAATTGTAGACGAAGCGTCCAGGTCTTTACCACAAACAGCAGTTTTGAATGCGATAAGGAAATGAAGCTTTCAAAAAGTATAAATTATCGAGCGCTGTGCTAGTCGTAAGCAATTAAAATGAAATCAAGAAAATTGGACACAAATACAACCGCACTTAAGTAAAATTAAGCTAAATACCGGCGTTAGTGGCATCTTCTGCTGTGCAACAATGGCAGCAGCAGTGCCAACTCCGCACTCATCACATTACGACAACAATTAAATGTTGCTCAATTATCTGATAGCGCGCTTAAGGCGCGGAGCTGCAACGACAGCTTGGTGCGCCAGCTAAGCCAACGGCAATTGGCATGCCACATTATGGTATGTGAAAAGGTCAAATGCGCCGGCGCGCATAACAGGCGCTTCCAACGGGGGCAATTTTGTCACAATTTTCCCGCTAAAAGCGGCGATTAGCGGGTGAAATACCACATAAAGATCAGCGCGGCCAGCAGCGTCTGGTGGCAAAAGTCAACGCGACGTAGATGAGTCGCTTACTGGCAAGCAGCGCGCAGAGCCACTGAAGAGTTGCTGAATGCCAGCGGATGACAACGTAGCGCAGACTAGACTGTAGCAAAGCTATGTCAATACATTTGAGTGTTTATATATGTACATATGTAAGATCTATTCATATATAACAAGCATTGTTTTCAGACTTGTTGGCGTGTGGTTATTCGTGAAATATCAACCCAGACATGTCGACAGACAAACAAAACCAGGCAAAAAATTTACGTTTTTCTGTAAAAAAAATTGTCGTAAAGTGAGCACACACATACACATGTGTAAACATATGCACATATCGCTTCGTGGTATTGCATGTCGTCGTCGCAGTGGCAACACCGTCCCATATGCTGGACCTTTTTGTGGGCGCAGCTCGAACGCAACAACATTATTCACCAAATATTTTGCGCAAATATTTAAACAATTTTCGGTCGCTGCTTACCCAAGCACTACAACAACAACGTGCAAACGAGCGCTTGCTCAATATTTAATTTATGCACTTGATTCTACAGAAAACATTGGGCAATAATTTAAATTTGTAAGAACGCAGTCTGAAAATACTGTTGAAAACTCTACAAGAATCTAATAAAGCATAGAAATATTTGTACGCAAGACTTGCGCAACAAAAACAACAAGCCTTCACACTTACGTGCAATCGTTGTCAGGCACTTCGACTTTCAGTGCGCATTTCCTGCAACAATAGACGCTGTGAATGGGCACTCAGGCACTCAGCAGGCAGATATTACAATAAAATAATAAATTAAACTAAAAGAGCGCTAAATATTGCCTTCACAGCACTTACAYACACACACACGCACACAATTAAAACAAAAATGCGAAATTGACAAAGACGCGCGCAGCTCAAGCCGGCAGGGCTGCACGTCTCGTGCAAATAATGCGATTACTAATGCAAATTAGATGCGCGGCTCAAATTGAAATATCAACACGACAAGTACGCCCTTTAAAATACCGCCAACAACAACAACAATGATGCATCAARCAAATTGCTGTAATTAAATGCATTAAGCGCATTGTTGTTGCCCATTGAAAGCCGCCAAATAAACAGTTGATTATGGCTGTATTTGAAAAAGTACACAAAAACAAAAACAAACACTGCTGTGCCTATTAGTGCTCACACTCGTGCTCACTATCAGTATGCTATTGCATACGAGTGCAAATAAGCGAGGCGTAGATTTCACGTTCATAAATAAAGGTGTTCAAAATGGCATCGCAATGAGCTGTCAAGTCGCTGTCGATTTGAGTAGTTGTAATTGTGAGTTTTTGTTGCTTGGCACTTAAATAAATCATTGGCAACTGTGTTACGACGCCAGCCACAAAAATACAATGGGCAAATGCTGGAAATAAGTAAAATAGTAAAAATATTGATTAACTATTGAACTACTGCCAATTGTGCAATAATAGTTGGTGATTTGTTATGCCGTCGTAATTAAGGGTGGCGATTGTCTTGATTGCACGTGTGTGTGTGTGTGTGTGTGTGGATATGAAGAAAAATTTCAGTAACTCAAAGTTAGTTATGTACGTAGTTAAAGTTGTGGTTGTAGTTGGTTAAAGTGAAATACGTTTGCTGATAGCACTTATGCAAACTTCTCATTATTCGCACACGTTATGAAATCAAAGGAATTCGCAATCGCCCAATTTCGTGTAGATAGCCAGTCAAATAAAAAAAAAATGTCCATACAAAGACTTAATTTTAACCACACAGTTTGTATGGCAGCCTTATGCTGCAGTGGTTCGATAATGCTATAGTAGTTCAGTAGCTGAAATTTTTGCACTCACATAGCCAAAGCAAGCACAAAAATAAATTAAGACATTCGTTTCATTCAAGCAATGATTTTTCAAAAAGCTTAAGCATTTCATTGTATACTTGAAAGCAGCGAACATTTTTTTTTTCTAATTTCTTTTCTTTCGGCTGCCTGTCCTGGCACATGTACCGCAATACTAACTGTATTAAATATTTTTTTAACTCTCTCTATATCTAAGTATCACTAATAAAGTTTCGATTAGCACTTTGGAAACTGATTGCTAAATTCCTTCATTTTAATGTATATAACTATACAAATTACTTATTTGCTCCAAATATAAATGTTATCTGCAATCAATACCAAAAACACTCGGCTTCTTAATTGAGCATTATCTTTTGATTGCAATATGAGTGCCTTTCGCCATTTGTAACCTACATTCACTTTCGTATTCACCAATGGAAGCACACTTAATTAAAATTTGATTTGAGCTTTAATGAAGAACGTGCATTTTCAAGTGATTGCAAATTGATACAACTGATGGTATTATATACATATGTACTTATATACACATATCTATATATAAATATATGCACACATTTTTCCCTGCAAAGTTCATGTCATTAATGGAAAAAAACCAATCAATTGGAACAATAAACAGCGAATTTCAATTTAATCTGTTCTACGCTTCATTTGAGGATTTACTGAAAATTTTCGGAAAAATGCATTAAAAAGTCAAATTCCACTCGAAATTACAATAGTTAAACTTTTATACGAGCAATGTCTCGGAAATGTTCAAAAACTCACTGTAAATTTTTTCCAATTTTCTTTTAGAATCTTTAACAACACAATTAAATGCAACTATAACTGAAACAACAACAACTCATTAAATTTGTTGCTTAAAACTGTTTTACTTTGTTTAACTTAAACTCACTCAAATTAATACAAATAATATTGGTTTGGCTCCTGTAAACCTTAAGATATTGTAGAATAGTTGAAGAGGCTTTGAAAAGAGTTCAGTGGTACCCTGAGTTGTTTTTATTGTTGTAGCGGCAGAAATCTGCAGAGTTACCCGTCCTTGGCCGGATAAAAATCCGGACACGCCTGTCATGAGAACGACCAGTGGTACCCTAATCAGCATCAGTAAAAAAAAAATATACCAACATTTTCGTTCTTTAGATCAGAACTTTGAGCCGTTGCCTTTAACAAATCGTTGTCATATCCGAATATTTTCTATTTTTAGTTTTCTTTGAAAAATGCTGCTAAATTTGCTTTTTGTCGGCCTTCTAACTGTATTAATTTACCACTTCCTAATAATTTCTTAATTACTCAAAATCAGAATAAATATCATTTATCATTATATATTCCATACATAACTAACTAATAAATGCTCGTCCATTCTTTTACTTCCAGCAAATCACATTACTTTTGATCGGCTGCGCCGCGTCCGCAGTGTTTGCCGCACCGCAAGCGCAGGGTGAGGCAGGTGCATCAATTGTTAGTCAAGAATCGAATATTGAACCAGACGGCTCTTACAACTACAAGTGAGTAGCAAGCGACAAAAGTATTGCCTACTTTGCGGCGCTAGCATTTTATTATTCACTTCATCACACAAAAGACTTAAGACACGAACTTGCGCCGCCATACAAGCCACAGCTGTTTAAAATAACCAAGCATGACGCTAACTAACTACTGGTATTACGAATTTATGAATTTCAATGTGCCAAATATGCAAAGAACTTCAAAAAAATTAATTCCTTTTCAAAATTAAAGTGATAAAACAAAAAATATTTAACGTTGGAGCGCGCTACTAACAGCTTAACTTTAGTTAATTGTCAACAAGGAAAGCTTATACAACTTTTAAAAGACTTTGAATGCCAAATTTTAACAAATCGCCACGTAAATCATTGATGCTGTCATAACTCACTTAGAAGGAAGAGCTTAAAGCAGAAGGTTAAACATTAAAGATAAATTAGAGATAAACTAGATTTCCGTGAAACAAAGCGCTGAGTCTGGCTTTCAACCATTTTTTAAAATTAAAATAAAATGACAATTTTACTAGTATAAGTATAGTCGTTGCGATTCTAATGCCGAACATATAAATTTTTAATTTACTCAACGCACGTCAACGCAAATATGCAGCCATACAAGTTTGGCTTATTCAATAAAACGCTGATTTATCTGCGATATTTTCCATGCTTAACCACCAAATCTTTAATTTAATAGCTGCAGCTTGTCGTAAATAAACACGTATGTATTTTGACGCCATTTTATGAAGTCACAATAATTTAACGATGAGTTTACGAGTGCAGACAAGTTCAAGTTCGGAGCTTAAGTGTTTTCCCAGTTATATTACTCTTCAGCAACAATACAAAAATTATTAATAGAAAACATGCATATGGTAAAGCTTACTTTTTACATCAAGAGCAGCAAATAATTTACATAGTTTTGTAATAAACCGCAACTATTCTATTTGGAATATTCCATAAGTGTGTGCATGTGCTATTAATTACGATAATAAATGGCTGAATGGACACTTGTAGACCTATAAAGTCGACAATTTATACTGATTTTACAAGTTTATCCACTTTAAGCAGGCATTTGAAATTGAAACTTAAAAGCAAATTAGTTATTTCTGCCAAAAACTAGCTTTGTGCAAACAACATTTTTGCCGGTTTTCTGCTCCACGAATAAACAATTTTTAATATACTAGTAAATGTTCTTAGCCAATTTAAAATTATCTTAACTATATTTCTTACGATTTTTGTTATTTTGCATGTTCTGGGTTATTAAGTTTCAACTTAACTTGTTTACATTAAGCGCAGACTAAAAAATCATAACTACTAATGTCGAATTTTCAGTTAAAAAAGTTAAATAAAAATTAAAAAAAAAAACCAAAAGTAGAAAGAAATCAACAAACATCATTTGTTTTGTTGCAAATTTAAATAAATTAAATTTAATTATATTTATTCAATTAGCTTAACGATGTTTTCCTTTGTGTTAAATTTCAAGTTAAATTTTTTTTATTATAACCTTCGGGATTCAAATAAGAAAAGCAGTTTTATTTAACATTTTTCGTATTAAACCAAAAATTGTATGACTTCCTTAGCATAGTTGTAGTTTGGCTAACCCATAAGGGTATAAGGGTATACTCCACATACATCATTTTACCGTTTTATTTATGATAATTGAGAAAGCTATGCTATTTGATTATCTTTAAACGTGGCTCAAAAACTCATTTCTTTTCCAAAAAAATTTCCCGCAGAATTCAAACATAAAAGCTTCAGCTGAGTTTTTTAAATAAAGTATTGAAAAAGGTGCAGTTTAATCCACTGTGAAATTCACGTTAAATAAAATAGATATGTCTTCAAAAGGCTAAGTGTTTTCATACCAAACTTAAAAAAATTTCAAAGTAAAATATATTGAATAAAACATTGACCATTATAATTCTTTAAATTATATAATTACTTTTTACCACACCAGTTGTCGAACTAATTATTTTGGATCTGTGAATTCTCTTAAGAGGTTAATTGGGTTTCCTCGGGTAAAAAACAGCCTTTTATTAAAAATTTTTTTCTCATATAAAAAATAATGATTTTAATAGATATTTGGTACAAATGTACATTATTAATAAAAAAATTATGAATTTTTTGGAAAAATATATTCTTTTACAAACACTTTTACAAAAAAATTTAAATTTCAGTGAAGAATTCAACAATTTTTTTTTTCAAGCAATTCTAATCGAAAGAAATCTTTTGTGCAAGTCTTTAAGAATTGTTTCTCAAAGACCTGTATAATGTGTTCACGAAGATCGGTTGAGTAGTTCTCGAGAAATCTTGCCAACCGACTTAAAAGGCTGCACACTTAGCCTCGGAAAAATTCGATTTTTTCGAAACCGTAAACCTATGTAACCCATAAACCTTCAAAAAACACACTGGAGTATAAGGCACCTCATGCAATGTTTATTTTTTCTAAAGTATCATTTATGGCAATAAAAGTTAGCGTTTCTATTCTATTAACTTTGACTTGGCTAAGTTCAAAAAGTAATTTTTTCAAAAGAATTTCAACAAAAAAGTTTCCAAACAGTTGTTGAACGTATTGAAAGAGCTGCAATTTACCTCACTCTGCGCAAAAATATTCTAATTGATTCAACTAACCATTACAATCCTATATATCCTATTATAAAGCATGGTAAAACACTTAAGTTGGTCTAAGTTTTCCAACATTCTTCCGAACTCATTATTCTGAAACTGTAAAGTTCTCTTAACTATATTATAATCACTTAGAAATTAAACTCGGTTATGACGATCCATCGCCAACGTTACAAAAATTCTTTATAAGTCCCATAGGTTATTGAAACAAGAAAAAACTTTAAGCTCGATTGCACCGAAGCTACAATAGCCGTTACAAATACAAAGCTTCCATACAACAACTTGATCAGTCAGTTTGCATGGCTGTTATATTCTACAGTGGTCCAATCTTTTCACTTTTATTTTTAATGTGAAAGTTCTCTTCTATATCTTTGTTGTACCTCAATTCTGCTAATTTTGAATTTGCGTGTGAATTTAATTAAAATTTGCAAAATGCACCAAAATCGTTTTACAAAAATTAAAATAAAATTCGTGCATTCCAAAGCAACATTTCACAGCATACAAATAAATTACATTAGATTATACTTTATGGCACAACTTTCTACAAAGTTGATCATTTTACGGCTCACTTGTTTATGCTACTTCGACGAAATTTAGACATTTAAATTTTATGGCGCCTCCTACTTGATCAACGTTGTCGACGGCCAATGCCGCCGAGCAGACGATACCGCAAATCTTCCAATGACAATTTATAAATTTCATTTATTATTGCGCTATACTTAAATTGACAAAAGTTAATAGCATTTAATTAAATCAAAGTGAAATTCCGAAAAAATACCTGTTCCTGCCGTTCGATGCTGGAATAGGCAATAAGCAAATATCTCAACTACCGGTTCTGATCATCTGCAAACGCTTACGAAATGCTTTTGCAATGTGTCTACGTCAAAGGCGAAGCATTTGGAAAACAATTAAGCAACAGTAATATTAGAAAGCTAGGCAATTTGATAAGTAGCATTTTTGTATATTTTTATAAAATATTTAGATTCCGATATATATATATGCATATACATTTGTTTAAAAAACATTTTACTAAATACACACTTTTACTCTCTCTCTCTCTCTTACGCTTTTTCCACTCATTGCTATTTTCTGCCAGCTATGAAACCTCTAACGGCATTAAGGGCGAGGAGACCGGCACCCTGAAGAAGGCCACCTCACCGGACACCAGCGATGTGATCATTGCGCGCGGCTCGGTCAGCTACACTTCGCCCGAGGGCAACCTGATCACGCTGAACTATGCTGCCGACGATGAGAATGGCTTCCAGCCACAGGGCGATCATTTGCCCACACCACCACCAATCCCACCAGCAATCCAGAAGGCACTCGACTACTTGCTCAGCTTGCCCCCAGCGAAGCGTCGTTAAGCATTTCAACCGCAAGCGATGCGTGCCATGCGAAAGAAAGCAGTTAAAGCACAAAAATAGTTTCTCTCGCGCTGCACACATACACACACACACACACTGTAATAATGTGACAACGCAACAGTTCTAAACAATCCATTCCTCTAATATCCTTATCAATATATTCCTTGCCATGTGAATCCTTCGAAATGATTGCTGTACTATACTAAAAAGCCTCAAATATGTAAATATACTTAGACAAACCCCTACCTAGGGACGAATGTGGACACGTTGCTCATACGCATAAAAATTAAAATAATTATATCAAATACACACACACACACACATACAAAGACGCGTTATGCACACACGAAGGGTATGGAAATTGAAATCATGCAGCAACATAGCACTGGTGAGTTGAAGCATTGTGTAGCGAGCTGATGTGTAAATGTATGTAAGGAAAAGCTTCGAACAAACTACTAAGTACACTGACTGAATGAACCGTTAAATATATTAAACAAAAACATATAATAATCAAGTATACAAAACAAAACAAAAATAAAAAATATTAATAATGTAGTAGTTATCAACTGGCATTTGCTCACTACTCCCACTACTCTTAGCAAATGTAGAAAACACTCACGCCACTGCACTTTGCTTCAACTTCCGCTGTGTGCACCGCATCCTACACCCTTATACTCTGCCTACAATGATACTCAGCATTTCACTGCACTACGAAAGTCAATTAATCACAATATTACTAAAAGTTTAACACAAATACAACATATCACCAGCATGCTCTAAGCTCTTTTCAAAATTTCCACTTTCGCTACTTTAGTCCTTTGCACTTTCACAGCGTAAGCTATTTAAATTTGCACCTCTTACTCATGAGCTCTCAATTACTCTCACTTACTTCGTTGAACACTGTCTCAACTTTCTCTCTGCTGCTGTTCTTAATTTGTTTTTGTAGTCGCCGGAACTTTATCGCTTCGGTCCCTTGTGATATTGTTGTTGCTTTTTATATAAACAAAACACGTAAAGGAAATGCATATTTTGTAAAGAAAGAAATTATTGAATATTTTACTCGAGAAACGTACGGAAATTTTAGTGTATAAATCAAGATAATGTTGTTGTATCATATGTAAAGTAAATAATATGGACGATTATTTACATTTCTCTTAAATGTACATTTTATACGCAAATGTTATGCAAATCTGTGTAATGAACTAAGAAATGCAAACGAAGAATTAAAGATTCTTTAAAAATTAAAACATGTCTTTTACTGAATACTTAGAAGGTTATTGTTTGCTCAGCATTTGGGATTTCAGTAATTTAGATCTTCATCAAAGAATTTGGAAATATGTAGTTTTTGAAATTTTAAAGTATAAAAGCAACACTGAAGTGACACAATTTTCATTTAACAAAAGCTTTTGCTAGACTCAATGCCGGCGAAACACTTCATGTGTAGATAGTAATAATAAGTAATACATGTTGCGAAAGAACTCAACACCAAAAAGAGACAAATCCCAAGTTATATATGTTTTTAATGGGGAAATTTTTAACCTGTGAAGCAAAAATCATAATATTAGAAATAAGGGGTTTAAACTGCAGTCCAAAAGATTTAATTCGCATTCAAAAACATACACATAGATAAAACGAGCGAATCATTTCTAGTTTCTCTATTTTTTTTTTTTTTTTTACTGAAAACACACAGAAACTTCAATTTTAATAGGTAATGTTTATACTTTGGCACTTACTTGTTGAAGGTTATCTCTCTCAAATGTTTATATCACACGATCTACGTAGCCAATCGACCAAAAAGTAAAATTGTCTGCTCACCGTAGTGTTCTCTTAATAAATTCATTTAATGAAGCGATGTGTGGAAGTGGCGCCGTACTGTTGAAACCAAGTGTCGCCAAAATTACAAGCTTCAACTTCAGTCATCCAATAGTTGCTTATCACGGCGCGATAACGGTCGCCGTTGCCGGTGAGAGAGGGCAGCATTTTTAAAGAAATATGGACCGCTGAGTTTACTAGCCCACAAGCCGGTTCCTCAGAATGAAATGCCAAGATCGATTATGTTGACCATAAGTTGAGCGAGGCGCGCGAAATTCATTCATTACAGAAAGAAAATTTTCGTTATAAAGTTGAACGATTTTTAAACGTTGTTCAGACATAATTCTCTCCATGAAGAACTACCAAACAATACTGAATAAAAATAACATGACAGCTTAACATGACTCTATCAAAAAAAGGCTATTGAAAGAAGCACCTCTACTTGAATCACCCGTTATAAGGCGCTTAAAAAATCATGTTCTGAATTGGTTAATTTTTAGTGATGGCATAGCTTAAAGGTAGTTTTTCTGTAATTAGTAGAGCAAGTACTTAAGGATAAGCTTCTACTTACAGGTAGCCATGCCATGCCACTCTATAAAGATTTTCTGATCTGCCAAAATCATTTTCTTTGAACAAGTTGGATTGCATTTAAGTGTTTTGAAAGATGTGCACATTAAATCTATTAGGGACGCAACTCGCCACTAGGCACAATGTGCCTCGCATATACTCCTGCTCCATTGAAGTTCTTAATTGACTCGTAATCCAAATTAATGAGGCATGACAGGCTCCAG
This sequence comes from Bactrocera latifrons, assembly GCF_001853355.1. Classification (NCBI taxonomy): domain Eukaryota; kingdom Metazoa; phylum Arthropoda; class Insecta; order Diptera; family Tephritidae; genus Bactrocera; species Bactrocera latifrons. The sequence continues at coordinate 2,016,004 of NW_017534741.1, read as the reverse complement.
GGTGTGTAGTATCAACATACCTTATTCTCATTTTATCATACATACCTTCCGATAAACTTTTATTAACAAACATACACATATAAAAAATTTTCTTTAAGTTAACAACAAAAATTTCATATTGGAGAATTCTTTTCTGTTTTAGTATAAATTTTTATTGCTTTTGGGACTTATAATTTTGACCAGCACCATTTAGAGGGGCACCATTTAAACAAAACCACTTAAGTCGTGGGAAACGAAATTGCATACACAAAAACTGTGGATGAGATCTTATTTATTTCGAAATAAGGCAAGAAACTCTGTTACCACCAATTTCTAGCGTTGCAACACGATGTTGACCGATTTCCAGTCAATCTCTATTTCCATCAAGACGGTACGCCGCCTTATAGACACATTGCTTGCAAATTTTGGTAACTCGCAGATAACATTAAGTGCAGTAGAGCCGAAATGCGGCACCAAAGATTTGCCCAGAGCAGTGGTCTTTAGACCGACATTTTTTTCAAATCGTAAATGACGTAAAATTATCTACATAACAGAAAAGAAATTACTTTGACCGAATTGGAGTGTGTTTATAAATTTCATTTTAACCTCACGTCGATCTTGTTAGTAGACGCAGTATATATTGATTAATATTTGCAACTATCAAATTCCACTAGTATTTTATGGTGTTGAAAATAAACACAAGACAAAAGACAATTTTCCAAATCGAGTGTTTTATAAATCACAAAACAATGTTGATGATATATTTCAACAAGTTGTACGTACCGTTGTTTAACCATTAAACTCTAATACTAAAATAATAGCACCTAAATTAAATTTAATCAAAGTAGACGGACTTCCCACGGTTGCCATGGAAGGAAAAGCAGTTTGATATATATTCCAGTTTATATCTTACCTGCAAATTTCATATAAATAAAACGAAACCTTCGGTATTCTAATAAAGGAGTTCTAAACACATGCTGCCCAAAATATGTCCAACAAGTTTCGCCAAGAATCAAATTATATGCGCACTTAAGACGCAATCACTTTCAATTAAATCAAAAGTTTACTTTTCAATTTATTATAAATTGTACATCACCTTATAAAGCCGTTAGTTAAATAAAGCGATTTACCGTAAATGTACCGTAAAGTTAATTGTTTGTCTCCTAATTATTCTAATATTACGATTATCAGCTGGTCGTTATTTGAAATCCGCCAACTACAACAACAACTGACCAAACAACTGGCTAATATTCGTAAAGAAATATGTAAATATTATATACAGATATGAATCTAGTTTATATGCAAATTGCCAAAATTTGTTTCACTGAAAAATAAACAACAAATGAAGTGACAAAATCAGTTACAATATAACCGCTTTTAGTTATGGTCTATGATTTTATGATTTACAATCCAAATATATAGATTATATAATATAAGAATATAAATAACAACAAAGCCAAAATGATTTCGAAGCTTTAACTTGTTTTGTTTTATACAAATGTTGTTGAGCACACACACACAGCGCACACATAAATCTTTCTGCTAATGATTTTCGAGAATACTGATTAGCAGAGGTGTTGCTGTAATTTGTTGCTGGCGCCTATACTGAAACCTTTTATTTTGATGCATTGCTGAAATTCAAATTTCACCCAAAAATACATTCGCATTCTGATAATATTAAATTCCATTTATGCTAATTTAAATTAATTTATAGCTACCCTGTAGAAAATATGAAGTCAAATTTGAGTTCTGCTCTCTTGTCAAAAGCTTCTTTAATAAGAGAGAGAGAGAGGGAGAGAGAGAGAGAGAGATAATAGACTCCAGTCTATTTGATTTATGATAGTTGAATGTTCGTTTGGCTACCCTCCAATGACCCTTGAAGGTTTCAAAAAGCTATTCTACTATAAATATATAATATACTTACATATATAAATACGGCGGAGAAGAACTGATAAGGAGCAGCTTCTTTGTAGAATATTCAATTTGAATTTAAGCGAGCTCCACAATCCACAAAAAGGACCCCACAACTATGATGGGATAGGTCTCCTCAACATCGCATATAAGATTCGATCGAACTTACTATGTATGTGAAAGATTAAAACCAACCGTCAACACACTGATTCGACCTTATCAATCTGGCTTTGGCGTGGAAAAATTAACAACTGGTCAATTATTCACGACACTCATCGACACTCACCACCTCTTCGTCTGAGCAACACCAAAAACTCCGTCAGGATCGGGAAGGACCTCTCCGAGTCGTTCGATACTAAACAAGGCTTCAGACGAGGCGACCCCCTATCGTGCGACTTCTTCAATTCAAAATTATGGGTGCTGTAGAGCTTAATTGAGCAGGCACAATCTATAAGAAATCTATAAGAGTGCACCGCTGCTGCCATACGCCGATAATATTGATATAATTGGCCCCAATAACTGTTAGTTCGTTAGTTCTAAATTCTCCAGACTGGATAAGAAATCGAGGGTAATGGGTCTGGTAGTGAATGAGAATAAGATTAAATATATCCTGTCGTCTCGAAATCCAACGCAAAATAACTCTGGCCAACAGGTACTACTTCAGACTGAGTAGCCAACTGAGAAGTAAAGTCCTCTCTCGAAGAACAAAGTCTAAAATCTATGAGTCACTCATTGCAAAGGTATGGCCGATGACAACATCTGATGAACCGACATTACGAGTTTTCGAGAGAAAGGTTCTTAGGAAGATTTATGATATTTTTCGCATTGGCAACGGCGAATACCACAATCAATGGAACGATGATCATTGACATAGTTCCGAATAGAATAGCAACTACGCTGGTTGGGTCATGTCCGAACGGATGAAAACTTTCCAGCTCTGAAAGTCTTTGAAGCAGTTCCCCGCCGGGGGAAGCAGATGAATATGGAGACCTAACTCCTTTGGAGAGATCAGGTGAGGATGGACCTGGCTGTACTTATAATCTCGAATTGGCGTCTAATTGCGAAAAGAAGAAACGACTGCCGCGATATTGTGGTAAGCTAAAATATGTCATTTAAATATATACACACACATTCTCTCTTAAAAAGAAGGTGCCTCCTGTGTTTGAAGAACCAACAGTTTTAACAGCGTGTTCACTTGTACTTCTATTTCGCATAAAGAATAATTCAAATCGGAATCTAAACACGGTTTTCTGGTCGGAAATTGTCAAATTGAATCTGAATGAAACTGTCAAATTGAAAGGTGAATTTTATACTTCGCGTGTTTTTCGGATCGGTAATTTTTTTTCTTGAGTAAGTTGGTAGTACTGTTAGTGAATTTATTCAATCGCACTTCTTTGAATAATGCACCATCTCATACTGCATTGGATATTCGTGATCATTTCGTAACTACGACATTCGCCTGATTTACCTTCATGTAACTTTTGGCTATTTAGCAAATTCTCTTGACCACTCCGAGGACACTGTTTTGACTCAATTGAGGATATGAAAGCTGAATCGATTAAGGCTCTGCACACGACGGTTATGTGCTGTAATGACTGGAAAATTCATTGGAATAAATATATTGCAGCGGGAGAAGAATTCTTTGAAAGACAAAATTCACCTTTCAATTTGATCGCATTAGTATAACCTTTTCCTTCATCCAGTTGTCTCCAAAGCGGATATTTCTACTTAGGGGTTATTCTAGTTTAAAAATGCTATTTAACGGCATTTTTTAAAGTCCAATAAAAAAAAACTAAGAACATTTTTACTATCCAATTTTTTATCAGATAAAGATTCTTTATTGATATTTTAAGAATACAAAAAAAAAAAAAAAAATTCAGTAAATGGTGACTGTTTTAATTTTTTGCCCGTTTTTTGGCAAAGATCAAAATTTTTTAAAATTGGTAAAAATCTAAATTTTTTAAAGTACTAGTTCCAACCATAGAGAGATATATAAAGAAGGTCCACACCAAATTTCAAGTTAATCGGTTCATTAGAACATGAGAAATCATGTCAGTAGTACTTTCGAGAAAAACGTGATTAAAGATTTGAGTCTAACTGCAGGCAGTCTATACTTACATTTCGCTAACGGCCGTTAGAGCCAGTTTGCACGCTGCGTCACTAAAATAGCTATAAGTCGGTAAATAATAGGAATTTTCAAAATTCCTTTGGGAATATATTCTTAAAGGTCCAGTCTTTAATAATATGCAAAAAAAACATCGAGTTTTTCAAAATTCTATACTAGAATACCCCCTTAATAATGGCAAAAATATTATCCCTGTATCTTCTACATACTAGAGCATAGAATATCAACCAGTTTCTGCTAGAGAACTCGTGTTAGCATTACACCACCACAACTGTTAAGCATGCTAACGGGACAGAGATATTTCCTCATACACAACTACCTACCCCTTTTAAGGCTTTACAATCTTGCTTTTTTCATCCATGTTAAAATTAACTGCTTTTAGAGGAGGTCCTTTGGTAACTAAACACAAAGCAGTAGTATGCTTCCTCGAAGTCTAAGACGATGCCAACCGACTCTTGTGGGTGTTGAATGGTGCCAAAACGCTTTGTCGCTGGTCGGCTCATGAGTACGAAGGATACAAATTCAGTTGATTATTTACAGCTAACCCTCATATCTAAAGGCAAATGTTTTCACAAAATGAGAATGATTTATTATCAAAACTTCCTGCAGGGTATGCTGCGCGGTTCACATTCACATACCGACATTAGCATATGTGTAATCATGAAATGCTTGCAGTCAAAAACAAGTTCAATATTATTTATTATAAATATACGACTTTATTTAATACCACTAAAAACATTGTTTTTATTTTCGTCGACATTGAATAGTCGCTTAATTTTAAGATTATCTTTGTTTTGGCTTTTTAAGCATCGAGTTGTTTTTGCTATTTTGTCATCAAGAATCTCGAAGTGATCTGTGCGGCGGCGACGGCGGCTGCTGTTGCCGGATGATGGCATTGACGCACGTATAAAAGTCTGTCATTAGTGCATGGAGCTTGTCATTTAGCGTGTCGCGTTTTTAGGTGAACTTCTCTGCTCAATCTCAATTTCAATAATTTTGTGCTGGTAGTTGGTATCTGTTTGTTGATAGTATTTGTCGAATTAAATTCAATTAAAAACAGTATCAGCTGTTCTTCTTATCGTTTGTGTGAATTTCTAGTCAAACATAAAGATTCGAAATGAAATTATTATTGGTCGTCTGTTTGTGCTTTGCCTCGACGCTGGCAAAGGAAGAAGTGCAATTGATCTCCAATGAAGCCATGGTGGAATATGATGGAAAATTCCACTACCAGTAAGCCTTAAGTAGCAATGTGAAAGTTGAATAATGAGCGTGGTGAATATGTTGTGTATGTTGTAAAGCGGAATCATAAATCAATCAAACAGTGTTGCATTGAATTGACATATGGAAGAAATTGAAAGCATTGAAGAACTATTGTATTGATTAATGTGAGACCGTTTTAGTGTAGCTTGAGATTTCAATACTTACTTTTGCTTTAAAATGAGCAGGATTATATAAGAATTTATGCTGTAGAAAAATTAATTAAATAAAGATTTTGAAAGCATTAATTATTCATATTTCTACAATCAAGCCATTATTCTAATAAGATATTGAGTCAAATGTGAGTTTTTGAGTTTTATTGTTATTAAAAACTAAACTAATAAAATGAAGCTAGAAAAACTAGTTGAACTTCTTTCTAATTTATTCCAACATAAATACTTTTCAATTTTAATAATGTTGCTGATTATGACTCAATTGAAAAATGGTAGTCTTAAATCAAAATACAAATATTGTTATTGAGTTTAAAAACACCAAACTTAATAATAATAATAATTGATACTTAAACAAAATAGACAATACTTGTCTATTAACAATGACAGAGTTATAATTCAAACTCATTTTTCTGAAGTCTGAAGCTAAGATATTATTCTTCTTTATGTCAATTTGTGGGTTCCATTTCAAAAAAACTACAACAGCTTGGATGACAAGAATGAATGAAGCCAACATTTTATACCCTCTTCTGATGTAAATTATATTTAAGTGAAGGCGTTCTGCATTGACTGTAACAAGGGATAGTCAGAAGGGGTGAGGTCTGAGTTATTAGACCAAATATTTTTGAAACGGTCACAAAACCCAAGGCTGAGCGTTGTTATGATGGAAAGTCGTTCCCTTTACTTTTCATATTAGTATCCGATCTGACCTCAATGTCTTGACGATGAATATCTAGCTTTGCGGTTGATTTGGCTGGTTGACAAAGTTTAAACTTTGATTTTTTTACCGTAGCTTTGCCGTAGTGAATTATTTTTCTTCAACAGTCACAATCCGACACGCAACCGCTTCCTTTCATTCAAGCGTTCAAGCAATATTTCTGACATGTGAACGTGTCGTTCAAATTTTCTTAATTCCCAAATTTCTCGTTTTTTAATGTGTCCAGCTGGTCTTAAACGTTTTGAAATGGCTGCTTGAGTGATTTGCACAGGCTCTTGTTTTGTTTGGCAACAATATTCATCAATTAATGATGCCAGTTTCTCATTTTCCAATTTCTTTAGCCGCCCAGAGCGCTTTTCATTTTCAAGGCCAAATTCACCGCTTTTAAAACGTACAAATCACTGCTGACTTCGCTCAGTTATAACATTTTTTCCATAAACTTCCATCAAAATACGGTGATTTTCAGTTGAGGTTTTCTTCATATTAAAGTATTGAAAAAGAACAAAAAAATACAGAAAAACTTTTTTTGGTTCAATGCTGGATTTATATGAATGAAAGAAGTTATTGTTGTTCACGTTTTAATGAGATATACTGAGGAGGTTTTGAGCACATTCATTAGCTTTTTGAATTTGAGACCTTTAAGAATCTGCTTTATTTCATTGCTTTTGCTTTGTGTCCATAGTCACGTAGTGGTTCAAACACCATAAATAGTATGTTCCACTTTATCTTCCATAATATTCTAATTTATAGCACCCATTTCTTGCTTTTCAAGTAATAAATAGTTACACTTTTTTATTAGATTATAGACGCCAATTTCGAGTCACGTAGCGCTCTTATTTGGTGCTGACGCAGATAAGGAATTATCTTCGAACAATGGTTTCAAAAATTTAATTCATTCTTAGAATATATTAACTGGACACTGAACTATAAAATATCCACCAAATTTCTATTAAAAAATACATTTAAATTATTTACACCTGCAGCTCAACGCAGCATTTCTCCCATAAACTACTTAAATACATATCTTCCCATCAAATCAAGCACAAGCTCCATACAAAATTAGATCACATTCCACGTACGAACGAACATCGCGAAATTTTTATCTCTCCACCTCAGAGTGTGGACAAATTGAAATGCGCACAAACGCTTCAGATATCCACTTGTTTCGGGTACTGTTAACAAGAACAACATGAATGCTTTTTTTTTGTTGTCAGCTCTATTAATAAATGCTTAGAAATTTTAATTCATCTTTCGTTTTTCATTTTTCTACTCTGTTTCCCACAGTTACGAGCTCGGCGATGGTTCGAAAGCCTCACAAGACGGCGTTTTGAAGAAGGTGGACGCAGAGCATGATGGCGAGTCGATCGAGGGTAAATTTGCTTTTGTCGCCGATGACGGCAAGGAGTACTTGGTGTCGTACATAGCTGATGAGAACGGCTACCAACCGGTGGGCGCACACCTTCCAACACCACCACCTGTGCCCGAATCGGTGCTGAAGACCTTGAAGTACTTGGAAGAGCATCCCTATAACCCAGAAGCGGCGGCGAAAAAACATTAAACTAAACAAGCTAGCAAGCTGATTACACGTGCGAGCGGAAACGAGCTAAAACTAGTTGAAAAGAAGAGAACTGTGATCTTTGCGATGCAATGCGCTAAATAAGTAGAAGAAAAATATATTTTGGACTGACTTCTAAAAGCAATGTTAAAGGCAATTATATATAATTTGTCTATTTCCATATGTTATGTGTAAAAATGTATAATAAAGTGCGCGATTACGAAATTTCTGTAAAGAAATAATAATTTAAATATTTAAACTAAATGCGCGTAACTTATTTAATTCACGAATTGATGGACTACAACACTGGCGGTTGGGTGTAGGCGAGCGATGCGTTCAAAGTTTATTCACCCAAAACAAACTCAAAACATACCAAGCATAAATATTGGTTCAAACACACGCTCATATCGCTTTGTCTATGTGTGTAGCATATTTTTGTATTTCATATAAACTTATTTGTCTTCAGTATTCGCCATTTGTGCGTTTTTACAACAAAGCGCGCACAATTTTGGACTTGATTTTACTTTTTCAGTTCATTTTGTTTTATTTCTTTTATTGCCCGACATCGCCTTTATTTGCTTTCTTTAACCGTTAGCGGTGGAACAATAAAACCACTATAAACTTGCAAATCTTTTGTCAAAAAGTCGGCAATTTATTTCCATAATCACAACGTGACTGGAATAAAGTATAATCAAATCAAAGCTTTAGGCTTGGAAGCATTAAATGTACTTAGCCACGTTCGATGACAGCTTACATAATGCCTCAAATGCTAAACACCTCAAGTGGACACACACACACCCGCATTTACATCTACAACGTTCAGTCAAAATATGTATCTGATAGCCGCTTAATTGTTGAAATAATTCCATAATTTGAGGTTATGGAATAAATTCTATTTAATTTATAATTTTAAAAAATTATTCTCGTGTTAATTTTCTTAAAAACAAAACATAAATATTGGAAGAGATCATGAAACATACCTCAAATAGACCATTATTTAATTGACATTTCTTATTTGTTCCTATTCTATTGTATTATTTTCATTCAGCTCGACCTGAGCCGCCATCTTTGGTTAATGTGCTCCTCTTTGCTAAATTCAAGTTTTCTGTATCACACAATAGTAGCGAGCATATAAATTATAGGACTTTTCCCGGGGGATTACCAGTGAAAGACTTTGCTCGTAAACATATTTGGACGTCAAACCATCGACATACACGTGAATTTCTTCAAGTGTGTTAGTGCAACCGTATCTTTCCTTTTTATATTAAATAAAGAGTGAACATGAGAAGCTTCCCTAGTCTTTGTTTTCATCGCGACTTCAATAATCAATAAACAAACGACAACTTCTCAAAATTTATGAAGCCAATAGAACGAGAATATATTTGATAATATTATTAAAGCTGCCAAAGATTTAAAAGGATTTGCTCTCATTTATTTTTAAGTAGATTATAAAAATCAGAAAACATAAAAGAAAATAACAGTCATATATATTTAATTATAATGTCAATTTTATTTTGGAAAATTAGAGGCACATTCAAGAAAACAGAGACAAAAATGTTGAGATCAATAAAAAAGCCAGCGTTATGGCTCCCGGGTTTACTACGTTTTGGATGGAATTGGTAGGAAATCATCCATATGCTATGAGCTATTCTTCTATATCCAAACTCTTAATATGGTTCTACACTATCAACAATTGAAGAGTATTAAGTAAGGCATTGCCAAGAAGCTGTTAATTATGACTAATATTAGAGGAATTGTGTCTAATCGGCAACGCCATACCWTTTGGTTGGTTTGGTGATTCTTATGTATTCATCTTATAGTCCGGACCTGACAAAACGTGATTACCACTTATTGTTAATAGCACATTATTTTGCTAGAGAAAACTTCGTCTCAAAAGATGTTTGTGGAAATGAGCTGACCCTGCTTGTTACAAATAGAGACGAGAGTACCTGTGGGAGGGACGTTATTAAATTCTCCCCGAAATTGCCAATTAATGGATTTTTTTCGCGACTTTTCCAGTTAGTGTATAAATGTAAAAATAACTGAACTATCAAACATATCATCACAAACATCAGCTCACAGTAGCAGCAACCTTATGAATTACAAGTTTTTAAACCGAAAAATTAGCAAAATAACTGTGTACTAGGAAAACATGATGAAGGTAAGAACAATTAACAAGGTGTTTTCCAAAGTTAACAGTTAACAGGACTTTTTGAATCTAGCGCCCCCTGGTGGCGTCATCTATATCTCGACAGGTGCACTAGAATCTGCTATCATTATCGATTGTTAAGTGAGAATTTCATGACATTTTACCGAAACATTTCAATTGATGAAACAAGTTTATGGTGATGATTGCCTATCCCGTAGCAGAGTGCGCGAGTGGTTTCAACGTTTTCAAATTGGTCGTGAGGACATAAATGACGATCAACATGTGTTCCAATCAAGATCCGTGATCATCAAAAATTGCATAGAAACTGTGCGTGAATTCATCAAAAATCAGCCGAAATCATCATTGAAATTCATGGAAATGGAATTGAACATCTCCAAAGCATCGATTTATCGCATTTCGACCAAATACTTGTACCTACGTACGGTGTAAGCACGGTTTGTTCCAAACAAATTGACTGACGACCAAAAATTGCTCAGAAACCAACATACGAAGGACGATTATTTCACCGAAAATCACATTTTAACCATTAACCACTCCCCGTATTCACCTGATATGGTACCGTCGGACTTCTTCCTTTTCACAAAAATGCATTTTCCCATGCAAGGAAAGCGTTGTGCAGACGTAGAGGCCGTAGGTCACAAGGCTTGCACCGGCATACTGGCGGCCATACCGGCCAACGAGCTAAACACTCGCTCGACATGTTTGTGGACCGTGCAAAAAGCTGTCTTGAAGCAGAAGGTTTTTTTTTTTGTTTTTTTTTTTTTGTAGGTCCTGTTTACTTTGGAATTCACCTTGTAGTAGAGAGTTCATTGAGATAAAAACGAAGCCAGAAACTCTTACTAAATTCCCCATGTAAATGATATGATGTATACAAAAAAAAAAAAGGAATTTTCTAAATTGATAAGACTGTTCTTAATTACTACACCAAATATGAGCGTCAACCAGTTTGTTTTCAGCAGCTGCTTAAGTCGATACACCTCAATAGTGTGTTGCGATTTTTGCAATGATAAAAATATAGTACAAAGAATTTGTCTCAAATTTTGTATTTCCAAACAAAATTGGTGTCCTGAATCACTGCGATTGTTAGAAATCGAGCTCTTCAACTAATGGAAATGTTAAAAAAGCGCAGAATATACTGCTTGAAAATCGTCAGGCAAGTGCTAGAGAGATGCCAAGAGAACTGAACTCCTCTTGCGAGGCCGTTTGAATGACTTTGGTGGATATTTTGGACACGTCCCGATAAACCTAATTTTTTTCACAAAGACTACCGAAAACAGATCTTTTCGGATATGTTTGATCGCGCGAATGCCGATCCCACATTCATAAAGAGCATTATAACTGCATATGAGGCAAGGGTTTATGAGTTTGACATGCATCTGGGTGGAATTACTTTGAAGGCAACAAAATGCATATTGATGAATAATTAAATATTTTGCGTTTTATTTATAATTTCCGGATACTTCTTTTATCATAATAAATATCTGAGATGAAATTTTTCTGGTGCATATGATAAGTATATGACAGAAACTGTGGAGAAAAACTACCGTTTTTCTAAGTTTTCATTTTTAATTTACTCGTATTTGTAGCATATGTATGCATACATTTATATACGTATTTTTTAGTGGCGCTCTAGGTCATTAATATTAGCAATAATTTGAATTTGAAAATGTTAACGCAAAATCGATTATGAACTACCAGCAGTCGATTGCAGCGAAACACTACTTTGTATGCTTCATTTTTGCATAAAATACTGTATATATGTATGCTGACGCCTAGGACCCATTAGTTTCACATTCGTGGCATATAAACGTATGTATTAGCCAAGTTAAATCACTTATTACCATAATTTTTAGTTTACTTCTCTACTCACTTAAAATGTAGTAACAACAACAAATATTATTGTATCGTTTTGGTCGCGTCTAAGTGCTAATTTTTGTAAAAAAAAAAAACACACACAAAAACAAAAACTATATGCTAATCAATTTATTACTCCGGGGCATGTAGCAGACATTTAGACAAGCGCTCGGTCAGTTGGTGAGTGAGTCGACGAATTCGTGCCACTCTATTTAATCTACAATATTTACTACCGCAGTATGCAGTAAATATGTGTGCATGAGTGTCAGTGCAATAACTGTGATGTTTGTATTTATTTTTAGCGCATCTGCTTTAGTTTCGAAACTATTCTTTAGTGCGTCAAAACTGCCACAGTCGTTTGTGGACCTTCTCTGGTTTATAGCAGTTATATTCGTACATATATCTACATAAATACATAAGAACAAATGTATGTACATATGTATACCTTCATATTGCATTTCAGAAAGGTTGAAAGCGAAAGTGATTTACATATCCAATTAGTATAGAATTTATAATTATTTCGCTTAATAAACCCTTCTTCTTGATTTCGCGTCTAGTGTTAACGTTCGAGGATGGGATATTCCTCGCATACATACATTGTACATAAATACATATAATAATAATAATAATAAATGAATTACGTCAGATATTTTGAAGTAAATTGCTAATTGACGACATTGAAAAATTATTTTGTATTAATATATTTTGCATTATTGTGCGGTATGTACAAATGTAACTGTAAAGAATTTTTGTCATTTAAAAATTAATATTTTGTGTCTGCGTTGTATTTTGAAATTACAGAAATAAACAACGGAGACACGTAAATTAATGGTGATACGTGGAAGAAGATCTTTCGACAGCTGCTTAATTACATATTTGAAACTGAAACAGTAGTAGAAACAGTCAAACCCCTGGCCTGGGAACCTCCTAATACATTCAAATGCTTAAAATATTATAAATGACAATATATACTTGTGAGTATACGAGTACTGCTGAGAAGGACCGGCAGAACAGAATTGTAATTTTTAAATCAAAATTTTAAATATTTTAAAATCGAATTTGGGAACAAAACTTAAAAAAAAGAATATCCAAGATGTGCTAATTAAAAGCTTAGGTTACTGTGCTAAATCGGATTTAAAAATCGAAAACATGATATTTAATTACCAAATCGGAATTAAAAACTGATAACATATAAATAAATACTGAAGAGGATGGCTCTGTACGAGCTCCAATTAAAAATGGCTGAACACGAAGTACGCAAGCGTGGAAAAATGTAAATATAACAAGTAAGGAAGATTCAAACCATTTTTCATGCAGAGGGATACTATTATCAGGAAATGATTCTCTCCAAATTCCAACTATATATATGACATTTGAATTTAAACTGCGCGCGTGGAAGGATTTGGAGAATTATTTTTTTTTTAGGTTGGTAGTACTGTCAGTCAGGAGGATGGAGTCATGTGTAGAAGTTCACGCAAGTGAAAAAAGTTCTCTGATCGCCATTCACTTGGGAGTGGCCAGAAACGATTCTTTTACATATGACTCAAGCAGCTCACGACTTCCGGTCCTTGACCAAGTATCCTCTGGGTAGCCTAAGAACATCCGTTTGAAGGTGAGCTAAAGTGAGAAGGCGAAACATTCCCTGCATAGGATTGTGCGCTGGGTTTGGGACCCGCCACGTAAAAAAAACCACCCCAATGACAACGCAACAACAGCCTCGGATGAGAGACCCCCCCTTTTGATGACGACCATGGCAAACGAATTAAGGACTATGAATTGAGGGCATGCATCTGGAATGTCCGGTCCCTTAATGGGGAAGGTGCCGCTGACCAGATGGTTGATGTCCGAATGAAAATAAAGGCTGACATCACCGCCGTCCAAGAAATGCGATGGACGAGACAGGGACAGAGACGAGTAGGTCCTTGTGGCATTTACTACAGTGGCCATATAAAGGAGCGCAAGTTTGGTGTGGGATTTGTGGTGGGAGAGAGACTCCGTCGCCGAGTACTATCATTCACTCCGGTGAATGAACGTCTAGCCACAATCCGCATCAAAGCGAGGTTCTTCAACATATCGCTGGTTTGCGCCCACGCCCCGACGGAAGAGAAGGACGATGTGACCAAAAATGCCTTTTATGAGTGCTTGGAGCGCCAGGGTGGGCAAAGAAGGGTGGGCAAAGAAGGTATCTTTGGCACTACGGTCGGTAAATTCAGCCTCCACGATAAATCGTGATCATTTCGCCAAAAACTCAATCCATATCGTTCCGCAACCACCGTATTCTGGCTGTTCACCAAGCTCAAAAGACCGCTCCGGGAACACCGTTTTTATACGATGGCCATTCCGGAAAATGACCAGTGTTTCGAAGATTGGAAAATCTGTTGTCATAAGCGCATTGCATCGGGAGGGAATTACTTTGAAGGGGATGAAATTGATTTGGAAGAATAAATAAAGAATTTTCAAAATAAATACAATGTCACCTTATCATCATAGATTAGCCGATATTTTCGATCAAAACTCAACTATAGGCTCTAGGGTCCACATATTCGATACCCAGAGGGTTGAACAATTTTGCTTCCATTTATACTATTTTTGTCTTAAGATGGCATAGTTGAAAGGCATTATTCGTCCAAATTTGCATTCCGTTATATTGATTGCTTATTGATATTCATTGTCAATAGAGTATCATACACTGAATATGGTTGAAATCGGTCGAGCTATCCCCAAGATATATGATTTTACCTAAAAGTGGTCAGAACGTTGTCTATCGTCTAATTTTTACCACGGCTCCTACAAAGCACTCACGCATCAACTCGTGGTAAAATTTAATGTCTCTGACATATTTATTTATTGATTTATCACACTTTATTAGTTTAACAAACCCCCTTGTTTGGATCATCTGGAGCACAAAAGCCCAATTTATTCTTAAAAAGTACGTGAATGGTTATCATCCTTACTATAATCATGAAGAAATGTTGATAAATAAAAAAGTAATTAACGTTTTTATTTTTCTCCATGTTTTTTTACATAAATTTTGTCATAACATGGTCAATAAATTTTATGAATCTAGATAGTCAGGCGTTTTGTGAACATTAAAAAAAAAAAATTTGGCAAATCGGTTGAGTAGTTCGACCCGAATCATGCCCGTCGGTTCAAAAAAGTGTGCTTTGAAAAAACTCGTTTAAAGTTTGGGGTATGCACTTCGAGAGCTCCGAACGTCGAGCGTTATTATTATTTTTTTTTTTTTTGCCTTTTTCGAAACCTTCCAATGACAAAGTGGGTTTATTCATTAATTCTAAGGGTATACGGGAACAGAAAATACAAAAAAAATAAATAAAAAAGTAAGAAAAAAAATGAACCTACTGCCCCTTAAGTTTTCCATAAACTTTGTTGCAGCCTGAAGGAACTCTATAAAAAGTTTATACAGGATGTCACAAAATCAACGCAAGATTTAAAATTGCCGCCATTTCAATTTATCTTCACACTTAACGAAGTAAAAACACTTTTTATATGAAATTTTTGAACAGCGGTCGCCGAGCTTTCATTATTTTTTAAATACACTGACAAAACCTGCAAATTGTAAATAAAACGTAAGATATTTAATTATTCATCAATATTTATTTTGTCGCCCTCAAAGTAGTCCCCACCAGAGGAAATACACTTTTCCCAAGGATTTTTCCAGTCCTCGAAACATTTATCATTAACATTTTTTGGGATGGCCTTCAGCTCCGTCAGCGAACGGCAATTTCAGTTTGGGGAACCAGAAAGAATCTAACGGAACCAAATCTGTGGAATATGGCGGTTGAATTTTCTCACGCAAACGCCTCAATACAGCCAAATAGAACTCTTTATTAAGGGTCTGTACATCCGAAATTAGAATTTAAAAAAAAAAACAAAGCATTATCTTGATTCTTGAGCGGCTTTGGCGTTTTTTTTTTCGATTTCGTCTCATTTTTCCCCCCCATTCCGATAATTGCTTACTTGTTTTCATATAGTTAATTGCTACTCATGTCTCATCGGTAACTGCTGTCAAGAAATGTGGTGCGATGTCTTCACCGATCTCTCGGCCATCTTTGAAGGCTTTGGCTCATTCGTAGGCTTGTGATTTTGATAAAACAGAATTTTCAGGCTTTTCCGAAATTCGCATTGATTCCGCACACAAAATTTGGTTAGAATTACAAAATATGAGACAAATACTTTGTTCAATATTTTTATCTATTGTAAAAATTGTTACGCTGGTTGACAGATCGTGGTCGTATTTGGCATAGTGATTAAGGGTAGTAATATTACAAAAATTCCTGCCGACACTATGAAAACGAATGAAACGCAATACTAAAAGCGCTGTCAATAATTAAATTATGCTAGAGACAATAGATTTTACCACCGATATGGTATGACAGGGCTTAAATGGAGCCGATTTGACGATGGGCGTGCCATCGAGACCCGACTAACCGATTTGAACCAAATTTGGTATGCAACGTTCCGCTGACACCATTATGCTACATTATGAAAATTGGTGAAGTCACAACAGCCACGACTACTTCCTATAACTTATATCAGGATTTTCGAGCATTCATCTGATTTTAATACATATGATTGGTAATTGTATGTTATGAACTTTGTGAAAACCAGGGAACATTTTTTTAGTATGTGGCATGTTAATGATATGTAGTATTGGCAAAAATATTTAAATTGGGTCGATACTAAAGTCGATACTTAATATAAAGTTTTGCTAAGTCCTAAAGGAATTTTGATGTCTTTTTGACCTTTCCAAGCTGCATGACTATCAAATATTCGATTGCACCCGAACTTAGCTCTTCCTTACTTGTTAACTCATGCAATTGTACCTTTTAGTCAGTTTCCTAGGCATCCTCTTAATGCGTTATATAAAGTTAAAAGGCCGAAAAATACACCGACTTTTCCAGATATTTTCTGTGTGTATTCTTAAAATGCCGAAATCAAGAAGTGGAAAAAAATATTTTTCATTTATTTTTTTTGCAATTCACAAAAAAATTATCTTATTGTCACGTGAGTAATTGAAAACATACATACACCTTGAAATGAAACAAATTCGAAATTGCCGTTTCGTTTTTGCAAACGTAATGTGAATTTTACACTTGTGACCCACATTCTGTAAGCGCCATACAATAGCGCCGATCATCTAATTTACGTAATTTAATCAAACACTGTTATTTATCAATACATGGGAAACACATTGGGCTTGTTTCAGCCAAAAACAGCAAGTCATATGCTTGCTTCCGAACTGAAGCTGTTGCCATTCAGACTGGCCAGCCTATTATCAAAAATTGTTTAATGAATCGAACAACGGCTTTTTCGTAGCCAACATTTATGCACGTAACGCCTTCCCGTAGGTCCAGCAAACGCTGGACTTTATAATAACAATGCTTGTGCACGATAAAAAATTCAAAAAAAAAAAATCGAAACAAAAGAAATACAATTTCAACATTTCATCGGGAGCATGACGAACACAATTTCGACTAATCACAATTTGTACGGGCTTGATTGTTGTTGTAATTGAGTCTTTTCTTCCTTTATGCCTAGGGTTACTCATCATTTCTGGGTTTTCAACACATTCGCCGAAAAAGGAGCAGTCACAGAAAACTGCGCGTTCGCAATAAAGTTAATGAAGACAGAAATAAACTAAACTATGTAAATTGTGCTCAGCTTTCGCACATGTTCGCCAGTACAGTACTATTTTGCCGCACAGACAAACATACATGTATACGATTTATTTGCTGTTTGCGAATATTTACCTTTGCGGTTAGTGCCATTTGCACACACGCACACGCATACAAACTCAATTTTAGATTTGCCTTTCGTGGTAGTGGTAGTCATTATATCTCTTATCTATCGCGCCCATCTTTCCCTTGTCTCACCGGCACTCACGCACGCAGTCACCCATACTCACACACCACTACACATGCATATGCACATGTAGTCATACGTTCATGTCTACAGTATACGCATTGCCGGTAATTGGAGTCCGCTTCGCTTTTTTCGCTATTTTTTTTCTCATTATTCACCGCGATTCTTCGCTGTGTACTTCACATGCGTTATGGCGATTCTTCAAGAAACTTTTCGTATATAAAAAGGCGCTGCTGTTAAGTACCTGTCAGCCAGTTGTTAAATAGCATTTCCGACATTCAAGTGGATTACAAAATCGCTCACCGTCACACGGCACAAAAGGATATCAGCAACTCAGTTGTGAAAGCTAATTACTGAAAGTAAAATCCAAGCAAACGAAACAAAGTGTGCTACGCGGAGCTATTTTTGTTAAAGTAAAAATATATATATATTTAAAAAATGTACAAGTTCGCCATTGTATTGTTGTCGGCGGTTCTATTCGCTATTGTTTTGGCGCGTCCTGCTGAGGAGGATGCTGCTGCGCGTGCGTCTGTTACCACAACAACCACACCGGCCACAATACTCAAACAAGTCGATGTCACCAATCCAGATGGCAGCTACAATAACAGGTGTGTATTGAGTGTGTGTGTGTGATTAATTATTAAGAGAACTCTTGAGTGTTCTAGAAAGTCTTTCTTATAAGAACAATTGTATTTGCAAGGACATAATTACTTACACTGCATGCCATTATTTACAAATATTTTTCATTGAAGCTTGAGAACAGCGCTCTTATTTCAAAAATTTTCAATTTCGATTTATTAATTTTTGTGCTATAATAAAGCTTAATTTATAAAATTTGCTTATAATTTTTTTGCCACCTCTCAGTAGAATTGAAATAATTGCAATGCAAAATTGCTAAATATATTATAATCAAGTTTGAAATACCAATCGCACTTCAAGCATTGATTAATATACTCACAAATTTAAACAAGGAAAGTAAATTCAGAAATTGATAAATCACAAGTAGATAAATGTGTCAAAAAATGCAAATATTATCTGCCGTTAAATTCTAACTAAAAAAATTCTAAAGCAGATTCTTTGCTTAGTTATGGCTACTTTTAAAAATTCGTGTTAATATATTTCTTTAATTACTTACTAATTTGTCAGTGTTTATGCAGTTCATATGAAAAATTGGAGTAATTAGTTTTGAAAATCCCATTTATTGCATTTAGACATATTTTGGCTCAATATAGTTAAATAATAGCTTAACATTTCATTACTTTAACAAATTTCATCATTATTTCATTAGAAAATTTTACAATGACAATATTTTAAATCAAACGAAGGCGATTTAAGCTCAGTTAGGTGTTTTTTGAAATTTAAAAATCTATTAACTTTCTATACCATCAACAAAATCAAAATCGAGTTTTTTCTTGCCTACGATTCGAGAATATTCTGAAATATGAAAAATAATTTTCAATCTCTGGGTTTTTTCAAAATATTTAAATACATCTCTTACGAAATTTTCTGAAATTAAAAAATTAATAGTACACGCAATTGTTAGGACTTTTATAATTTAAAGAATGTTTTCTTTAAATACCTTTTCTCAATAAAAGGAACATTTCGAGTGTATTCAAAAATATTAAAAAAAAACATACTAGTAATTTTTTCTGAGTATTTCAAAATTTTTTAAGAGTTTCTAAGAAGATTTTTCGAAAAATTCTATAGCAAAAGAATTGTTATTAATACTTTAGTAGCAAATGATAACACTGTTATGATGTCTATATTTTGGAGAAAGTTTTCATACATTAACCTTTTATAGAACACAACAAGTATAAACTAATAAATTCCCAAAAAAAAAGTAATACATCTTAAAAAAAATTCTTCGAATTTTCATGCCTAAATGCGAAAATCTTCGGTATAATCGCTACTCATAACTGTTTATAAAGAAAAATTATTTAAACCCAGGCCTGCCTTGTGCTTTGGGATGGGTGCTGTCACTTTGGTTTTATCGCAGTGCCCAGCTACATCCAAAAAGCTATTTTTTCAAATCATTTTAGGTCCCTAACAGACAATGAACAAACCGGCAATATACTTCTTCAAAGAACTCGGCTCTTTTTTCTCTCTCTCCCTACGAGATAAAACCACAAATCAGGCGAGAAACTCAAATGACAGAAACCCCGCTGCTGGTCTGCTGCTAAAACATTACTCCTTCAAAAAAACTCTCTTCTCTCTATCTCTCTTTCAAATCAGAACACATACTAGAGAAAACCACAAATTAAAGGCGAAAGTCGAACGATTGTACAGTACTACTAGGTACTGAAAAGTAACAGCTTTTCAAATAACTTCAGAACACGAAAAGAGTATGTTATTTATAAAAAATAATTGTAACAGATAATCAATAATTGTATTCTCGCTAAGTACTCTACTAATTTTAAAAGTTACCTCTCTCTTGGCTAGCGTTTTAAGCCTAGCGCTAATATACCCAATACCCTCGCTTCATTTTGAGAGAATCTTGGTAAACTTACTTTCTTAAAAAGCAATAAACTACAAATAAAGAATGCAAAGTATTAATGATGAACAATGAAATACATTTTTTAAGAACCCTGATGCTATTGAAAAATCAGACATAAATCACTGCAAACAATGCTATCTTAAATATGAAATTCAAACTTAACTCTCTTTCCCACTTCTAGTTACGAGACCTCAAATGGCATTAAAGTCGAAAATGCTGGTTATTTGAAGAAAATTGTTGTACCAAAACAGGAATCTACCGATGGTCAAGTGATTGAGGAACACGAGGAGTTGGTGTTGGTGCAGACCGGCTTGTACTCATACTCCGATCCCGAGGGCAACATCATCACACTGCGCTATGTAGCCGATGAGAACGGCTTCCAGCCACAAGGCGATCACTTGCCAGTGCCGCCAGCTTAAGCCCAGCAAATACTTTTAACCAGAATTATTTGCTAAAAAAAACTGAAATATAATAACAACAAAAAGAGTAAGCAAATAAAGCACAAATAAAAGCGGAAGTAATGAAATAAGTTGTAAACAATAAGTATTACATTTAACTAAGTTAATTAGAAGCGAAAAGGTTAAAAAACCATAAGTCAATAGTTGCATAACTTTAAGTAATTAAATAAAGAAACGATAATGCTGCCATTTAATGATAAATAAAATTATGTGAAAACTAAATAAAGTTGGTCTTTAAAAATATGTGTGTATGTGTAGTGATTTTTATTGTAAACAAAAGTATATATGGACTAGGGTGAAGCGAAGGTACAGGGAGAGGTATGAG
This sequence comes from Bactrocera latifrons, assembly GCF_001853355.1. NCBI lineage: Eukaryota > Metazoa > Arthropoda > Insecta > Diptera > Tephritidae > Bactrocera > Bactrocera latifrons. The sequence goes on along the minus strand of NW_017534741.1, from coordinate 1,995,105 downwards.
TTATGGTAAAAATTATTTTTAATTTTTTTGTTACAAATTAATTAATTGAAAATAATTGTGTTTAAAATATTTATTAAAGATTAATTAAATAAAATGATTGATTATTTATAATATAGTAAAATAATTAATAATTTTTATAAATTTTTATAAATAATTAATTATTTGTAATAGTTATCAAAACTATTTTATACCATGCCATATTCCCCACGCTGAATATGTCTCGAACATTTTTTTTGTTTTTTATTTTTTAATTTCGGGTTATTTCGTTTGATGCTGACAGGAGAAGGTCTCGGTATTACCAAAATACATATATACTACATACATACTATATGTTGTACATACATAAATCCATGCATAAGCTTTGAAGGGTATAGGTATACTTCAAAACAGCATAAAGCTGAAAGCTGTTAAGTACACACATATTTTTTGAAATTCCAAGTACTGAAAGATAAATTAACTCGTATAAAAAACCAATTATGTGTTAATTTTTTAAACCTTGATTATAATAATACCGATATGTAGGTATGTGCGGCACCAGCAGCATCACACAAAAATTTCCTCGAATTTGTGTTTTTGGATAACTATTAAATTGCCATCAAAAACTGTCCTTGTAGTACAATACAAAAACAATAAATAATATTCAAAACATTTACATGCGTATGCATATTTATTAAACGATTACGCAGGCTTACGCTTCAATCGCTTCACCGGCATTCCATTGACAAGAGCGATGCTCACCCACCAAATGCCGTTTAAATAGCTCACGTGAGTGTGTGATGTGTTTTTGTTGTCACATTATCACCACTAAAAGGCCAAAGCTGCTGGCAAATGTGACAGTGTGTAAATATAGTGCTAATGTCGACAATGATCGCGCCATTTAGTAAATTCAATGAGCATGCGCATGTGCTGTTAAATAATGTTATGTAAATATGTATATATGTATATGAATACATATATTACATATACATATATAAGCTTGTAAATTATTTGTCTATATATTTAGTTGTTGTAGCTTTGGACGACTTGCGGTTTCGCCGAAATGGGATTTTTCTGCACTTGCGGTTTATTTATTTTACTACTTCAGTTGACTCGCCTATATCGCGTCATTGATATGTCATCTGCCATTGGAAGCATTCGCGCATAATGGAAAATACGCATACATATATGTACAGGTGAATAACAGTATACGATTTCGAGGTTTCATGTTATTGTTTCGAGGTGTCACATATAGTTTATTGCACTTTAATGAGCGATTATGCTGATTTACTTAACTTACTTCTACGACAGACTTATTAATAGCAACGCGTGCCAGTTTCGCTGTTACTCAGTGATAAACACGCGCATGCTCAATTTGTTGTGGTTGATACAATATATTCATGTTTATAGTTATATGATGGTTAATCAGATTATTGTAACAAATTTTAAATTAAATGGGGTTAAACTGAAAACAAGTGCTGCCCCGCCCACTTAAGGCATTAATTGATAGCTTTGTAGTATCAAAAGAGGTATGTAAGTCCATTTGATCCATTTCCACATGTTTTGTGATCAATACTTGTAATATAGCACAAGTTTGTCAAAGGACTTAAGATAATGAATGAATGAACGTATTTAGTGTACAATTGGCTCATATATAATAAAAATGAGAATTTACAACTTTTCGACGGTTTCTTTGTGTTGTTTACACTTTAACAGTGTGGCGATTGATTCCGCATCTCAAGTTTATGTAACACCTAAACAATAAAGCGCATTTACTTATTGAGATCGGTATTCATTACATCAAATTCAATGACTGATAAGTTTTAGTATTCAATTTTTATAGGAATTTAAACTATTGAACCTATTTTTCGAAACAAATTGATAACCTGTATACCTTTAACTCAGGCGTAAAATGTATAATCTGTTTTATTGTTAGTTACTGCCATTAGAATGATTTTTCTCGAAGCAATGAAAACACTTATTCTTCTTTACTGGACTAGATGACTGTTTGTTTGAAGACAGGAGATATTTTTTCTTTCCCTCGTTCACTACTAGACCCTTACTGGTGTGGAGAAAGCAGAACTAACGGCGCGGTTATTAAGGCCAATGATATCAATATTATCGGTGTACGCCAGCAGCTTTTCACACGTATAGAAGATTGAACCTTCTATATTTAGCTCTGCAATTCGTATTATTTTCTCCAGCAATATATTTAAAAATTCGCACGATAGGAAGTCGCATTGTCTACAACCTTGTTTGGTATCGAACCGCTCGTAGATATCAACGTCAGCTTACACAGCCATATTAGTGGCATAGAGGTAGTTCCTTTTCGTGCTGTGGAAAACGGCTTTAAAATCGACGAAGACGTAGTGTGTGTCGATCCTCTTTTCACGGGTATTTTCCAAAATTTCACTCATGGTGAATATTTGGTCATTTGTTGATTTTCCAGGTCCGAAGCCACACTGATAAGGTCCAATCAGTTTGTTGACGGTGGGCTTCAGTCTTTCACACAGTACGCTCGATAGAACCTTGTATGCGATGTTGAGGAGGCTGGACAGAGCATACTTGAATTCGAATTATCGGTCATGCCTGCGTTCAACCATATTCTACAAAGAAACTGATGCATAGTACTTATCAGCTCTTCAGAGTCATATTTGAATATCTCGGCCGGGAATCCAGTTGTACTTTCACTGCCATTCAACAGACTGTAGAAATGTTTCCTCCATCATTTAAGTATGCACTAGATCGTCTCTGGGAGTTCTACAAAGGTATGTTCTGGTCTTGAAACCTTCTGTTAGTCGCCGCATCTTTTCCTAGAATTTTTGAGCATTACATCTGTCGGTCAACTTGTCAAGCTCCTCGTACTCACGCAACTCTCTTTTTTTGTCTGCAAATTCGTTTCGCTTCCTTCTTCAGCTCTCGGTATCTATCCCATCACGCACGTGTTGTGGTGATTGCTGTTAAAGACTCCGAACCGGTTCTCCACAGTCCTCGTATACACTCTTAGCTACGGCTGCTACATTTTCTTCACTGCGTGCTGGACGTTGTCTATTCGGTGGAATATTATCCAATAATGAATGCTGGGCCTCAAGATGGGTGATGGTGTCGCGAATCAGGGTGGCGAGCGAAACACATTCCTTACAGAACGGGAATTATCGTAATAAAGTTGAACGATTTGTAAACGTTGTTCAAGCGCAATTTTCCCATGATGAAATACCAAACAATACTGAACAAAAATAACGTGACAGCTTGCCAGGACCCACTCGGGAATTGTCAAAAACAGACTCTTCTAATGGATCACCCGTTATATAATTTATATAGTCTGCGATGTTTCCTCCTTCGTGTTACAAATTTCGCGGCAAACTTAATAAACCTTATTGAGGGTATACAAATTATGAATATAAGAAGCGATATACAGGAAATTTACATTTTGGGTCAACTTATTTTCTCAAAACTTTTTTTATTCGTCTAAGTCTGGTGTAAATCGAAAAGGGTGCTCTAAACCAATAGATATAGGAATAAAGAGATTATAATAATTTAATAAGCTCTTATTTACAATTCAACTGGATAATTTTACTGTAATTAGATTACGTAAGGTTTGGCATAATCAAACTCTGAATATGAAGCTCGAAGTGGCGAATCGAAGACACCATTTTACTTCTACCAGGCTACAGAAAAGTATAACATTTCTAATTGAAATCTTTTTTTGCTTAACGTTTTTTCTTCGAAATTCATAATTTTTGATTCTATTATTAGTTTCCTTTTTTAAGTTATCATTAAAAGTTTTACTTACATATATACATATATATTTTTTTGTTTTCATGTGCAAAGTGTAAAGCCTGACCGTAAAGTGCACCAAATTAACATTAACTGCAAACAAAGTCATCCTAAATGTATGCAATACTTTGAATTAACTATAGGAAAACCTCAAGCACTGCAGAAGCGCTACCAAGCAGCATAATTTTAGATTCGCAACTGACAAAAGCCAAATTGATTAACTGTACAAAATAATAAAAATAGATTTTATAAATACTGGCATACATCAGTATGTGATATAAACACATTGACACACCATTAAAGGTCCAACGACCGCCACTGTACGCCAGGTGGTTCTGCCGGCAACGCCTAGCACCAAACAGCAAACAGACAATTCAACCGGTGCTTAAAATAATGCGATTCAAAACAAGAATTGTACACTATTTGATCAGCTATTTATTCTCAGCTATCCCATGAAATGTGTGTGTATGTGACTATGTGTACTGTCTGCACATGCTCAGCGTCAACGTGATTGCGCCACTTCGTATGCAATTTGCATGTGACAGTTACGAGCATTTCTGCTTCGATTCGTGCACGTGACCGGCATTCCCCAACAGCCCTTGACTAGTAATATGCTTACCTTCTAGAAAACGGTAGATTTGATGATCACTTTCAAGTCACTAGGCTAGCAATGGCAAAGCCAAGCAGTAACACACTAACACACACACATGCATACATATGTGTAAGTGGGAGCATGTACGAACATGTGTCAACTATTTGATATCTCACATTGATTTATTTGAAATGCAGTAAAAGCTTGAGGCGGTTGTACCACGGCGGCTCCGAAGCTGTCGTTTTTGTTGGTGGAAATGGTGGCGTCTGCGCAAGACATCAACAGAAGAAAAATACCAACTTTTGAAGCAGCAAGTTGTTTTGCATTCCCGTACATATAGGTATGTCTCTGGCTTAATTAAATGGAAATGGAATTGCGTGATTTCGAGCATAGAGTTCTTAGGCGGATAGCTGAGATAAGTTGTTGGACTGAGTGACGGTACGTTTGGCTGCATGACAAAAATCTCAATTCGTGGAAGTTGTCGCCATTTGCATAGGAGTTTTTGAACAGTGAGTTGTTGGTTTATTCAAAAGTAACGCTCTATGATGTATGACTGTGATTCTTAAGGCGGCGTGGGCTTTGCGATAGCGCATCTTGCAGCAAGTTGAAATATGTATATAATCGTCATGCGGGAGCGTTTTCGCTGTGTATGAATGAGTCAGAAGTTTAGATGCATTGCATGGTAACTACTTCTAGAAAAAATAAGAAATTAAATTAAAACATTGCCCATACCATGATTTTAGTCCAACTACAAAATACTTATGAAATAGTCAACAATGCTACTTGAAGTCTGTTGTCCCCGTCAGGACGATAAGGATTAGATAAATTGCCATCGATGGGAGACATCAAAAGGCTTCTCGCTGTTGTCCGAAATGCAGTGTTCTAATATATAATATACTCGTATGTAGCTCCGCCGTCTGTGTTTCACTGCACTGCACCGGTCGGCCGGTCTCTTAACGAGTGGTAGCGTCGACCATGTGTCAGTCGCGTTTGTCAAAATCATATTTTACAATTGGCGTGATCAATCTGATTCCATTTTTAATTTATAAAGTGCGGAAATCTGTTCTGTGTGAACCAACAAAAGTTTGAACAATTATGTATGTATATTGATTTTTGTAATCTACATACTTGAAAATATGCGCACATTTTAAGTTGAGGATCAATTTCAAAGGTCAATCATATTAAAAAGTCTTATCAATAAATTCTTTCAATCGTCATTGGCTTCCTGAGGTTCATACAGAGTAAAGCAGTATATAACGGGTGATCCAAGGTGAGATATTTTTTTCAGTAGCCTTTTTTTTTGACAGACCACGAGTGAGTCGTTTCAAGCCGTCGTGTTATTCTTGTTCAGCATCGCCTAGCATTTCATCATGAGAACGCCTGAACAACGCTTTATGGGCTCTTGAAAAGTTCCAAAAAGTTCCAACGATCAAAGTTTTTTTCAGCGATGAGACCCATTTCTTGCTCAGCGGGTATGCAAGTAAAATTGACGCACTGGGGACGAAGAGCAACCAAAAGACATTCAATAGCTGTCATATCCTCCAGAAAAAACAACGATTTGATGTGGTTTGTGGGAAAGTAGAATCATCGGTTGATATTTCATCAAAAATGATGCCGCTGAAAACATAATCGCCAATGACGACCGTTATCGCGACAATAGATTGACCGACTATTTGAGGCCTGAATTTGAAGCTCATCTCAGTGACATTAGATTTCAAAAAAACGACGCCGCTTCCCACATATCGCATCAATTAATGGATTTATTGGATGAACACATCGGCGAGTCAAATAATATTCTTTCGAAGTAGGGAAATGTATCACCCTTTAAATTAGGAACAGAGTATTGGAGTGCATCAGCAAGAAAATGATTATAAGGACAATACAGCAGCATATCGTTTGACCTTTTAGAAAATATTTTTTTCTTCTGAGATTGCCAGCGTATCATCTGCTATGAAAATCCGCCTTTATGGCCAAAATCTTAACTCGGATCTGCATTTTCGACAATTGGACCAACTTTAGGAACTAATTTTCCAGAAGCGGCTAAGAAAGACCAATAGGGTAGGGATTGTGTTCGATCTTGACAACAACAGACCACACACATCGATACTAACACGAGCCTGATTGGAAGATTCCACCTTATAGTCCGGACCAGGCGCCTTTAACGAAAGTAATTTTTTTACAATGAAAAAATATTTACTGTTGAAGAAAGTTTTAATAAGCAAAATGACAAAATCTACGCAAAAACTTACAAAGTTGCAAAAAATGCATCTTCATTCTGCATTTCTGCATTCTGAATCATCCTTTAAAGACATGTTTGCTTTTTTTTCAGTAAATATGGTTAAAACTTAAGCAAAAATGTACCAGCAGCTTCTAAAACATAGCCGTGATAAAGATGTTAATCAAGATTCTGCTCCAGCACATAAAACAAAAATCTTCCAGCCGCGCCTTAGTAACAATATAACTGATTTTATAGCCGCTGTTAATAAAGCTGCATTGAACTACGGTTTGTGGTCAGAGTTGTAGAACATAGCCTCTCGAATACCCTACAAAAATTTGGAGAGTCTCAAAAATTCTTTGGTTCTAGCAGCGTCATTAACGTCAATAGAAAGAGTGCTTATTGCTTTCGATCAATAGCTGAATCGTTTGAGGGCTTTTGTGAAAGCGAAAGGTGACCATTTCAAATAAAATTGTTTACATCGCTTGTATAATACCATATAATATAATATAATAAATAAAATTAAAATTAACTATCTCTCTGGTGGTCCATCCGTTGAGGCCAATTTTCGATGACTCATTCGCGCATTTCGACTGGCGAATGACACCCGCGATGGTTTACTCCAAGGCCTGTCCGCTTAGACTTTAGACTTTACTTATCCTCACAGGAAAAATTCCAACAGTGTGATAATACACGATCTTAGTGGCCCGGCCCAAAACGTGAAATTTTCTGCTCCCCGAAGTGTCTTGTAGAAACCAAATGTCGCCGAGATCACGAGCCTCAACTTCAAAGAATCGGTTATCATGACGGGATAACGGTCTCCATTCACAGTACTCGCCGGCATCATTTTTGAAGAAATATGGACCGATGATTCTAAAACCACACCAAACCGTTGCTTTTTCTAGATTACATGTCAGCTCTTGAATCTCTTGGAACTTTTCCAGAGCCCATAGAGCGAAGCTCTGTTACTTAGGAAGGTCGAGCGGATTCAGTTCTTGCACAAGATGTATTTTGTATACTTTCAAACAAAGATCTCGACGTTTAATGCGCCCAGTCGTTCCTTACGTCAGTCGGAAAGTTGAGCGATTTGTAAACGTTGTTCAGGCGTAAGTCTTTCAATGATGAAATGCCTGACAAAACTCAACGAAAATTATATGACAGCTTGACACGACTTACGCGGGATCTGTCAAAAAAGGCTATGGAAAAATAAACCCTACATATCTGCAACCTTAAAATACTACCAATATAGAACGCAGATTTTCTGAATTTAATTGTGCGTGTCAATTGCGAAATTATCTTACTGAAATAAAAGCCTACGCCGATTTCCATTTTCGCTTTAAACTGCCAATGCTAAGCGCGACAAATCCAATAAATTACCAACGTAAGTTATTTATCTTACTGCAATTGCATTGAAAGTAAAATGCATTCGAAGCAAATGAGTTTAATCAAAATAACAAAAAACAACACAAACAGAACAAAGCTTTTCATGTTGTCATACTATGTATACATCTTACGCGACCTCTTCACCATTGTTGCACAAGAGCAAGCGAGGAGAATCCAACTAAGCACACAAGCATTTTGCAAAATCATAAAAAATAATAAGAAATAAATAAGTGAATTTGAGATCGAGACGCATATAATGGCATACCGTAAGCTGGCAACGCCTCAAATCGGCAAGCGGCGTCAGTGTAGCGCTGCAACACAACAAATGTCAAACGTGAGACGTCTGCTATGCGCTGAGCCTCAACAGCCCCAACAACCTCGACAGTATTCTATGGAATTTACCTCTTTTTTCGCTAGCAAGACATTCATGCAACGCCAAAAAAGCCACACACTTAACAAATCGCATAGATTAGGAAAAATAAAATAAATCCACACATACATATGTATGTACACGTGTTTGAAAAGCAGTCGGCAGAAGGCTTGTTAACCTAGATTCACAGACAACTTCCTATGGTAACTGCCGCGTCCACAGATTGTTGACACGCATGGCTTGAAGTGGAAAATGCTATGCCCCTAAAGTGGTTGTAAGGTCTGAAAATGAAATTTATTCGTAAACAGTCGTTGATGAGCGCGTACATATATACTTATGTAGGGTTTTGTAACTATCTTCGGAAACATACATATGTACCCGCATTCGAATTGTTAATAGAATTTTATAATTCAACAGCGCCTCTTTCGTCTGCTATAATTACGAACATTTACCGTTACAATGTATGCAGTCGATTTTGAATTATAATTTACTGTAATTAAATGAAAGCAATATACATACATGCTTTTACCAGTAATGTGTTTCATAGTGCAGTGACACATTTAGGTTAAGGCTATTAAACCCGATAATGGAAAGAGAACAGTAAAACTCCAAAAAAAAAAACTCCAAAACTTCGACTGTACTTTAAAGACGAAAAGTGAAGTTTTCTGAAATAATATAAATATCATTTTTGAGTCAGAAAAATATAACATTAATAATAAGAGCGCCTAGAAATACAGTTCCATCACGTTATTTTATTTTATTTTTTTTTTTGGTAGTGTGCTTGGCAAATTGTAAGTTATTTCGGGACGTCATGACTTAACCATGCAATATTCCTATATGTATTTCTAATAATGAAAAAGTATGTAACAGAATTTTAGGTGGCATTCATACACACATAACGTGAGAAAAGTAAAGGCAGTTGATATTATGGTATTAGTGTTTGTAGTGCTCGTATATTCTTATAGAATAGAATAGAATTTAATTGAGATTTTCACCGACACCGTAGGTTATATTGTGCGTGTGCTCCTCAAACAAATATATATTATACATACACAAATGTGGACATAA
>NW_017534741.1:1921054-1984802 GCF_001853355.1 Bactrocera latifrons | reverse complement strand
ACAAGAGCTACTGTCATAAGAAAGCTGTCGGCATGATGGTACCCGCTATTGCCGTCTTCACCGACTCACACCTCTGCCATTGTTACAGCCCAATTGGTCATATTGGGCTTTGAAACCAATGCCTCTTCTCTTGTGTTCTGCAGATCTGATCCTGTTCAACTTGTTTTCGTTTCCTTTTTTTTTTTTTTTTTGGTATATGTGCTTATCTGTTAGTCGTCGTACAGTTAGAATGTGATTGCAATAACTTGTCTCTTATGATAAGATAACCTTTTAGCAAAATCATAACTTCTGATATGTGACATTACATATTATATATAATGGGTGAACGCCTGAATAACATGAAGAAAATAAAGCAACCGTAGCGAAAAGTGTATCCGAAGACCATAGAAGTTAATTCGGCGTCGTTCACAGCAACTCGGACTGAACTATGGAACGACTTGTCGCCTTTTACGTCGAAATCCTTAATTGAAAGCAGTTTGTGCAAAAACTAAAGCCGCTCGACCATTTCAAACAACATCACTTCGCCCTGTGGGGTCTTGAAAAGTTCTAAGAAGATTCGACGTTTTCGAACCAAGCGATTAGATTTAGTTCTGGGTCAATAGATATGTAAACAAGAAAATTGCCGCATTTGGGACAAAGAGCAAACTGAAGGGATTCAAGCGTTGCCACTTCAACAAGAAAAACAACGGTTTGGTGTGGTTTGTGTGCCGGTGGAATCATCGGTCCATATTTTTCGAAAATGATGCCGGTGAGTACGTAACCGTCACTTGCGACCGTTAACGCGTCATTATAACCGACTATTTGACGCGGCAGTTATAGCTTTTGGTTTCAACAAGACGCCAATTCCAAAACATTGCATCAATGAGATTAAGAAAACACTTCGGTGAGGAAAACAATTATCGTTTTGGGCCGGTTAATTGGCCAATATAACCGTGTGATATCACACAGTTACAGTTTTTCTTGGCGGGATATGTAAAATCTAAAGTCTACTTCGATTCCACTTCGATTTCGGCATTGAAGCTAGACATCATGTCAACCGCCATTTATCATTCGAAATGCTCAAAGGAGTCATTGAAAATTGTACTCCACGGTTAATCCATCTGAGACGTAGCCACGGCCAACATTTGAAAGAGATAATCTTCAAGGAATAAATACCAAAGGATGTTCTTTCGACTGATAATAAACATTCCCCAATAAATTTGAAGTATCTGAGTTTTTTCTTTAAAAAGTGGTGAACCTCGAAATGTATCAACTTTTATATAAAAAATAATAATACATCTTACAATAATGTGGAATTTCGATCAGGTGTTAATTGAAAAAAATTGCTAATTATACGCGAAATTAGTGATAATTGGAATTAAGTAATACGATAAAAATAATTTGTTTAATCCTCTTCGAAAGAGAAAGCTGCCGATTAATCATCTGTACGCTTTGATTTGATTATACACGTGTTAAAAATGCAATTTTAATGAAATATGCTGATTGTTTGGTACTTTTATTGGTAATCAAGCTACTGCCTCATGCATTATGAGCCACCGTCACTAAGCTGCAGCGAGCAAAGAAGAATCAGGAAAGCTTTCAAGTTTGAATTGTTTACTAAAAAACGGCGATGAAAAGGCTAACTGGCTGAAGACCCTCTGCAATTGTAAAGCTGACGTGAGGCAACAAAATATCCTCAACTTCTCTCGGGTTTATATAGAAATTACCTTGTTTTTTTTTAACAAATGTGGTCAATACTCCGCCAATTACTTTGCAAATACACTTATAAATTATACAAGTTGTAGGTACTATACGTATTTACTAGTGAATTTTTCATGTCTTTCCACCAGCTGTCTGTGTTTGTTAACGAGCATCTTCCGCACCCTAACAAAAGACTTGAGCGAGCAACTGGCCACACCAAACAAATTGCAGCAGACAAACGAACGTTACACGAATGAAAGCAAAAGTAATAACAGTATTAAAAATGCCTTGCAATCTTTGCTGACTCACTCTACTGAGTGGCAGTACGATAACTGGATTTGGAAATCTGCCCGCCGCTTTGGGTGCTTACCCATGCTCAAGCGCACCGCGTCCCCGTTGCGACCGTACGAGCTACTCTGGTATGGCAGCCGAGTTCAATGTGCGCGCTCGCGTCTTTATTCACATTTGCCCTAAATGAAATCTGGGATTCGCTCGTTTATGCCGAAAATCATGCACGAGCATTGCATAATATTTTTCGCTTTTACTGCGATTACGAAAATGAAACTTTTATATGGATGGAGTAGGGAAGAAGGGTGTGGAAACAAACAATACCCTTCAAAGGCCTATGATCTTATCACGAGGTAAAAATTACGGCAAATATCATGAGCTAATGTAAAAAAAAATGGATTAATTCTCCATGCGGTCCAAACTTAAGTAGAAATACACCTGCTTTGCTTTAGAAAAAACAAGAATCTTTTAAGACCTAAAAGCTCTCCCCGATAATCACAAAAGTTAGTGAAACTGCAATGTAGTAGCAGGACCCATCATAAGAATAAAACAACTTTTTATTAAAAAAAAATTCCCAGGTTAATAACATATTTTGAATGAAAGAACAATCGTACTTCAAAAATAGAGTCGAAAATTGTTCTACTATGGTAGGCAATGGACTTTTCAATTGACCGTGATGAGATCTAAGCTACGCTTACAGAAGGCTCGTAAAGACCGTAGTCTTTATCTAGAAGAGAATGGCTAGTATATTACCATGAGCTTTGGGATATCTCCCATCGTGGAGGCATGACATAAGACAATCTCATAATATTATGTTGTCAAATATCTCCCTTCCGCCTTTTTATCTTTATAATTTCGCGGCTAAGTATAAAGCGCTACAGAGCTTGTTTCTGGCAATACTACATCTTTGTAAGCTCTTGACATAACCTACAAAACAACGCTATGCATGACTAGTTTGAATAATGCGTTCAACAATTATAGACGTACAAACATGAAGTCCACTAACGCCGAAATTCGCGCTGTTTTAAAGTTTTTCTTCGGCGGAAGACCTGTTTACGAAGAATCATGGAAAACATCGAGTTAGACCGGCATGTGACATCTCGTGACACCGCTCAGAAGATGGGAGTTAATCACCAAACCATTTTAAACCATCTACAGAAGGCTGGATATACAAAAAAGCTTGATGTTTGGGTGCCGCATTATTTGACGCAAAAAAAACCTCTGGACCAAATGAACGCCTGCGAAAAACGCAACGAACTTCACTTATTTTTGAAGAGGATGGTGAATGGCGACGAAAAATGTATCACATACAACAATATCAAGCGAAAGCACGCGGTCGTGGTCGTGGTCGTGGTCGAAGGCCGGACAACGCCAGAACACACACTTCGTTGATGAGTCGTCACAAGCTAGGCTAGCTCAGTCATTACCACCTGTTCCTGTCCATGGCGAACGTCCTGGTTGGTGTAAAGTTGAACTCAAAAGAGGCTTGTGAAAAGTGGCTGGCCAAGTTCTTCGCCAATAAGGAGGGGCGCTTTACGAGAGGGGTATTATGAAGTTGCCGTTTAGATGGAAACAGACTATCAAACGAAACGACGCATACGAGGTGTGTTCAAAAAGTATCGCGAATTTTGAATTTTCGCGGGTTACGTATATTCGAATTTCGAATTTTTTGTAGCGTTGTGTTGGTACTCATGTCTCTCACTTATGCCGACAMGTTCGGCCATTTTGAATGTTCATTTAACTGTTGACAGCTGCTTTGCTTGCACGTGTTTTGGATCGTCTTTGATTTTTACCCATTCAAAAAAATGGATCAAAGAACCTGTATCAAATTTTGTGTGAAAAACGAAATTAAGTGCGCGGATGCATGCCGAATGTTGACTGTGGCATACGGAGAAGCTACYTTGGACCGAAGCAACGTTTATCGGTGGTACAAAATGTTCTCAGAAGGCCGAGAAGATGTGACAAAATTTGGCTTTTGCACCACGGTAACGCCCCTGCTCACACATCGCTGCTTGTGCGCGACTTTTTGGCCAAAAACAACACACTAGTGATGCCGCAGCCACCGTATTCCCCAGATCTGGCCCCCWGTGACTTTTTCTTGTTCCCTAAACTGAAGAGGCCCATGAAAGGACGACGTTACGCTTCTCTTGACGAGATAAAGACGGCATCGAGGGAGGAGCTGAAGAAGATAAAAAAAAATGATTTTTGGAAGTACTTCAAAGATTGAAAAAACCGTTGCCACTAGTGTATAATATCTCATGGGGATTACTTTGAAGGGGACAAAATAGATATTCATGAATAAATAAATAATAAATAAAAAACACAAAATTCGCAATACTTTTTGAACACACCTCGTATATGTCGCTTAGCTTTAGGTGATAACGGTTAAACAAAACTATTATACTCTTTAGCAACGTATTACAAGAGTATAAAATGACATAACGTCTACAAGTTAAACATGTTTATCTATTTTACATTTGAAGGTTTAATGACATAACCGCTCAATACTTCGATCGAAAACATTCGATAAGTTTCAATTGAAAGCTTGAAAGAAAGTAAACAAAATCTCAATAAACAATAAGATGAGGAAACAAATGACATGGTTTAATTGAACAAACACAGATATTTATGGGCATATGCATACATATGTAAACAGATATGGACGTTCAACATACTCAGCCGAGCATGCGTCAAATGACCAAAGAGACCTTGAAAGTATTCAAATATGTGCGGGTATTTTTACAAGTTTGTTTACATCTCCATCTTTTTCTTCATTGTTCCTTTTTGTTTTGATATCAAATAATTGTTTGGCTTCTCAAGTAACTGTGTCAGTCATACACTTTTAAGTGGAAAATAATGCAAAATAGTATTGACTAGCTTTAATTTCGTCCAAAAGCGTGATACAAAAGGTTAGTGAGAAGTAGTAAGCGGCATGGCTTTATATGTATTTAATCACCATAGTTAATTTTTTTCGAATACTTTAAGATATTAGATTAGGCTAAAACTCACAAAAAGGGCCTAAATTAGATAATTTACTCAGGAGGTAATGAAAATTCCATTTACATATGTATATTAATTGATATTTTGATACAAAATTCGGCCGATTGCCGGTATCACGCCTTTCGTGCTGATATATCGTCAAATGAGGAAGTTTCCCATACAAGCTTTCTTCTTCCTTCGGAGCTTACATGTTGCCTTAGGAAATAATCTGAACCAAATTTCGTTAATATATCTTGTCAAATGCAAAAGTTTTCCATACGAGAACTTGATTCCGATTGTTCAGTTTATATGGCAACTATATTTAATCTATCTAACGTTGAGAAACACATAAAGCTCCGTCAGGATTGCGAAAAACATTTCCGAGGCGTTCGATACCACACGAGGTTGGATATTGATATCATTGACCTATAAAATATCGCCGTTTGTTCTGCTTTCTCCCAGAATAGATAAGTCTGGTGGAGGACGGGAGTAAGACGAAATATCTCCAGTCGCCGAACAAGCAGTCCTCGCACTCGCGACTTGGCTCTCACGTCACTGTTAACAGTAATAACTTTCAAGTCGTAGATAATTCCGTCTATCTTGGTACCAGTATAACACCAACAACAATGTCAGTCACGAAATCCAACGCAGAATAACTCTTGCCAACAGGTGCTACTTCGACCTGAGCAAGCAATTGAGAAGTAAAGTCTTCTATCGAAGACCAAAGACCAAACAAAAGACACGTCCCTCATTATTCCGATCCAGCTATATGGTGCAGAAGCATGGACGATGACAACATATGATGAGACGGCTTTAGAGTGTTCGAGAGAAAGGTTTTGCGGAAGATTTATGGCAAAGACGAGTATCGCAATCGATGGACGATGAGCTGTACGAGATATACAGCGATATTGACATAGTACAGCGAATCAGCTAGGTCTTGTTGTCATCTAGGAAGGATGGAAGTAATCATTCCAGCTTTGAAGGTTTTCGATAATAAAGCTATGAAGAGAGTTCGGGCGGTCTTTATTCGAGTTGATGCTATTTATTCGAAATTTGCTATGCTCAGGACACCAAATATTTAAGTAATTTGTAATTTTAAGGATAAATTACTCATTCTTCAATACATATATGTATGTATATAAGTGAGAGATGATTTCGTATTTGGTTCTCACCGTATGTAGCGCTACCTTGCCTCTAATTTTGCGCCACCAACATCAATCAAAAAGTGTCAAATGCACAATGTTTTTTCGTCAAAAGTAATTATCGCAATGGTCAACAAAAGTAGTACTCAAGTCAAGAGTAGTCGTTTGTCAATCTAAAGCGCAGCACCTCTGACATCAAAAGCGCAATAATTAGCAAGGCTTTGATGGCATTAAAGATGCAAATCACAGAGTTTACTATGAAAATCGCTAATTTATGGTTTTTTTTTTATTTATTTCAGTTTTTTACACATTCACCTTTTCCTCTAATTTTCGATATTTGTATAATCATAAATTAATCTTCAATGGTGAGCCACACCGAAATCCGCCTAAGTTATGCATTCGATGTCAACCGAAAAACGCCGCAAAACTGCAACATATTTATTTCTGCATTTTTTTTTTTTTGTTTCTGTTGCTTACAAAATATAAAATCCAAAATAAGAATTATTGAAAAGAGACTATTGCAAAAGCGAACAACAGCGTAGGCTACCCGCACCTTAAAGCGGCCTGCGAAATCAAATAAATAAAATGAAGCATTCAGCATCTGCAATTTTGCATGCATGCATCTGTATAAGCATCTATGTGTGTATGTATGTATGTATGTATATAGTCACATGTACATACTTGCACAAGTATCTGCTCAGTAATGCAGCATCTTCTTCATTACGCTTACATTCACACACCACCTTATTCCCAGTCGTATACATACTATGTGTGGACATGTATGTGTTGATAATTGTGTGAAAAGCTTAAAAAGCTTCCAAGCACATGCACACGTACTTGTAATGCAGTTAATTTGGTTCAACATAGATGGCATCCACTTTGCCACAACTAGTTGCTGTTTCAAAAGCAAAATGTCTGTACAAAAAAAATTAACAAAAGACCAGTTTCACTCTTGTTCGCGAAAAAATAACGGCATTACACCTATGCATAGCCGGTCAATCAACAGAAGACTCTCACATGTTGGATGCATACCATAATACCATACCATACCATAGAGGCAGCAAACGGTCGAATGAACGAACGATCAACCGCCAGCATTTGGCGATATGTTAAAAGTCAGATTACGAAGTGAAGCAGTAGATAACTATAAGGTGGTTGCTATTGAAGATTTTATTTGGTCGATATACGCAGCGATCGATCTGAATTAAAAGAGGTTTAAAAATGTACAAATTTGTACTGGGCCCCTAAACCCCTGACACAATGTGTAAATATCTTACCCTGGAGCCTGAATCTTAAGGTTTGTTAAAAACTTCTGAATATTTTTGAAGACCATTTTTTTCTATTACACAAGTCTCCTTTTGTTACCATAGATATCAAATCGGTTAGGGATATGTGCTTTTGTTTATTTTTAAATCTTCATTTTCATTTTACATCACAAAAATCAGAAATCACGAAAAAAAAAGAATTGATACATATATAATATCAGTTTTGCTTTGAAAAATCATGGTACATTGTAGTAAGTAAGTATACATTTAAATGTCTTTTATAAGCTTTTCTTTTATAATTTTCTAGTTTTTACTTTGGGAAACTTTTTTCGATCTTTTTCTCTCCTTCTCTCCCTGTTCCTCAATACTTGTATGATTGTTTAAATCATCCAAAAAATAAAAGAACTACTTTTGAAACACAAGAAGAGATCTTCGTTGACTAAAGGTGGACATGTAATAGAATGTAGGTTTCAGATATATCCACGATTGATTTTCATATTTCATATTTATTCATAAAGAGCTTTAGAGTGGGGATCATGTGATGTTTGTATGCGGGAAAAAGGTTTAGAATACCCTAATAATGGCTGAAAAAATAAATTATATTGCTAGCAAGCCCGTAATTGATTAGAATATAAGAAATGCAAATATCATAAAAATTCGTTACCTGGACACCTCATATACCAATAACATATGCTAAGATATCCAAAACAACAAAAACGCTTTTTCTTGCAGAGCCATTTTACTATATAACAAATAAGGTATCCAATTCAAAATTCACCATATTTCCAAAATTTCTCGTACTGTTTTTCTCAAAACCTTAATATTTACCTATAATTTTAATAATATACAGATAAGCATTCCAACCTGCTACCTTTAAAACAACACCTAAATTATGAAAAAAAAATACTTCTCTAGCCTGCTGAATGGTAGTGAAAGCATAACACCAGGAGATGTCGAACGCAATTCCCCAATCGATGACGATGAAGCAAACGTTCCATTGCCCAACCATGACGTCATACACGTCTAAAGAAGAAAAAATGGTTTGGGCTGATGGATTGCCTTCGGAGCTATTGAAACATTGCGGCGAAGAACTGATAAGGAGCATGCATCAGCCAGCTACCGTGGGATAAGTCTCCTCAACATCGCATATTAAGTTCTATCAATAGTATTGAAATATTAAATCCCGCAGTCAACAAACTGCGTGAAAAAAGGATCGGCACACACAACCTCTTCGTTGGTTTCAAAGCTGTTTCTGACAGCATGCCGCTCTGTCTGCATTTGGTATCTTCGCTGTGTAAAATAACGTTCAGCAACACCAAAAATGTTGGATAATAAACGAGGTTTCAGATAACACGATTCCCTCTTCAATATACTACTGGATAAAATAATTTGAGCTGCAGAGTTGAACCGAGAAAGCAACAACAACGTCGGCCTCGAAATCCAGAACTGGTCTTACCAACAGGTGCTACTTCCGACAGATTCTCTCTCTAGGAACAAAAACCAAACTCGAAAAGTTTCTCATTGTTCCCGTCCTGTTATATGGTGTAGAGGCGTGGACGATAACAGTAACTGATAAGTTGACGTTGCTAGTTTTCGAGAAAAACGTTAGCATAACGCTTGCATAACGCTTTCCTTTCATGGGCAAATGCATTTTTATAAGGAATAAGTCCGACCGTACCATATCAGGTGAATACGGGGAGTGGTTAATGGTTAAAATGTGACTTTTGGTCAAATAATCGTCTTTCGTATGTTGGATTCTGAGCAATTTTTGGTCGTCAGTCAATTTGTGCGGAACAAACCATGCATACGCCATTCGTAAGCTCAAATTTTCGGTCAAAATGCAAAAAATCGATGTTTTGGAGATGTTCTATTCCATTTCCATGAATTTCTATGATGATTTCGGCTGATTTTTGATGAATTCACGTACAGTTTCGATGGAATTTCTGGTGATCACGGATTTTGATTGGAACACATGTTGATCGTCATTTATGTCCTCACGATCACTTTGAAAACGTTGAAACCACTCATGCACTCTGTTATGGGATAGCCAATCATCGCCATAAACTTGTTTCATCAATTGAAACGTTTCGGTAAAAGTTTTACCAATTTTAAAACGAAATTTAATGTTGGCTCCTTGTTCGAGCTCATTTTCGCACCGATAACACAAACATACTGACGCAATCAATGAAATGTCTGGAATTCTCACTGGACATTCGATAAGGATAGCAGATTCTAACGCATCAGTCGTCGCATAGATGGCGCCACCAGGGGCGCTAGATTCAAAAAGTCCTGTTTACTTTGTAACACACCTTGTATACGACGATATTGACATACTTCAGCGGCTATCACCTATAACACCCATACATTCATATGTGAAGTAAAGTTATGAAAACGTTCTCGATATCCTTGGGGTCTTGGGTAGTTTGTAGTTATTAGGAATTCGGACTTTTTGTATTATGTAACTCGATTTTCGATTTATCGAATAAAACATTCGTCAGCTTTTGAGTTGTAGAAAGCAAAAGACGAAAAATTTAAGTATGGCATTTATTCTGAAACAGGGTGGTACAACTTCTCATAATTCAAAGAGAGATCCGAATTTCAAATAGAATTTATATTCGAATCGGGAAACAGAAAAGGCCCAGATCTTAATTTTGTGTATCGTTATTAAAAAAAAAAAAGTTCAAATAAAATTTTGTGTTACCATAAAACAATACTTATATATTTTGCAGTCAGCCCCTAAATCCATCGACAACTATCGCTTTGCGCTTAAAAATGGATGCGACGGCCAAACAACAATTACAAATTGCAGACTTCATTTGGCCGTTGCAGCACCGCGACAACGCTGAATTGCAGTCGACCGACCAGCAAACAAAGCCAAGCGCCAATGAATAAAACTGCAGCAAAAAAATTACAAGCCAAGCCAATGTGCATATGTATGTGTGTGTGTGAGTGTGACTGCACAGCCGATGCGCGCCAAAATCGCATACTCAAAGAAACTCACAAAAAAGGCGGGCAGACGAGGCATTCAATGCTGAAAAGCTAAAAGCTCAGCCAACGCGCTGCACACCGAATTGCAGGTGTGTGCGCTACCGGTCGATGTATGAGTGTCGCTACACGTGTGTTGGTGTATGCGCTCGACTTTAGGAGTCTCAATCACGCTGCTATAAATAGCTTAAATAGGGACCGCTGGTGCGCAGTCTTTTTTCAAACCCGCTTTCACTCACTCGAAAATTTCGGAAATCCACGTTTTGACAACATACGCGCAGCTTAGGTGTTGTGAACGCGGTTACTAACAAGAAATTTTATAGAAACTCAGAAAATTCGTTAAGTGAGGAACGAAATTTACATCCTCTTCCTGTTTTATAGACTTCCTTTCTGCTTAGAAAATGAACACATTTGTAAGTCGTTTAAAAACAAACACGAAAAAATAATTTCAAATATTTTACATTCAAATAATCTTGTTTTCGACGATTTGTAACAATAATTTTAATTTTTCATTTATTTTTTCTTTGTTTAATCCTCGCTCGTACGCATCTACTACAATCTTGACTTTAGTTGTTGGTGTGCGCCATCGGCCTATTCCTTGCAGTCACATCCTGTCAGTCGCAACACCATCACGGTCACCCGAATCAAAATAACATACCGCGCGACGAAAAGGCTTCCGATCATCGGGATCATCATCGCGAAAGCACCACTTGGATACCGATACTCAAATACAATAAAGAACAGAGTGAAGATGGCAGCTATAAGACCGAATACGAAACCGGTAATAATATTGTGCATGAAGAGACCGGTTTCCTGAAGGATTTCTCAGAGACCAATCCCAATGGCGTGCTGGTGCAACATGGTCAATACTCTTACCAATCGCCCGAGGGTGATGTCGTCAACGTACAATATACTGCCGATGAGAATGGTTTCCGTGCGACAGGCGATCACATACCCACACCACCTGCCATACCGGATGAAATACAAAAGGGTTTGGATCAAATCTATGCAGGCATAAAATTGCAACAAGAGCGTCTGGAGCAGCGTGCTAAGAGCGATCCTGATTTTGCCAGAAAACTGGAAGAGCGCCGTTTAGCCAATAAGAATGGTCAATACATAGGACCATTGGAAAATGCTTAAGTGTGCCAATCGGAAATTTATTGTTGTACTGTGTGAGCTAAAATCGATTTTAAGATATTTAAATTTATAACGAAATTGGTAAGCGGTTGTGGCGCTTTTATAAAGAACAAAGACTGTGATTTGCTGCGAGTAGATCGGTGGCATTAACTTAAAAAAATTGGAATATGAAATTTTGAATACATCAAGTAAAATCGTAAGAATTTGGAAGTTGAAAATATTCGTTATTGTGCGATTTGCAAAAAATTATACGTTTTTGAATATAAAATTTAATTTTACTTTATGAAAAATCGTACATGTATTATAATGTATGATCCATGTACTCATCTTACTTGTACCTAAATAACTAAAAAATAATGAAGAATAGTCTATATAAATAAAAGTGAAAATTGTTTACAAAAGATACATACAAATTTTGTTTCAATTGTCTAAAAATACTAGCAAACTTCTTCTCCAAAATAAAGGAATCGAAATTATTTTTTATTGTGTGATCGCTGGGTTTTGATGAATTTTTATAAAAATCTCTTTATAGGACTTCACCTTTGATTTTATTCATAAAAAATACTTTACCAAGGATGTTGCCATTTATATAATTTATCGGTTTTTGAAAAAAGTTGACGCCCATATTTCAATATAAATCTTATAACAATCTTTACTTATTAATGACCACAAATGTTGTTGTCCATCAGTTTTAGCCAATGACAAATCCTAAATTTCTTCCTGAGGCCAGTTCTACAGAAAAAATCCCAATATATTTTAAATATAATGATAGTAACACATACACTTAATTAAGTCAACATATTCGTCATTCATTTATTATTTCCGAACTATCATTTTGCGATTTTGAGATTAGTTTTAAGGGTTTCTGAATAGAAAATATAAGTTTTTGAACAACCACCCTATTTTAGTAAACAGGGTATAAGTAGTCAAACAATTTATTTACTTCTCTTTTGATTCTTCTTCTTTACTGGCGTAGAAAAAGCTTACGCGGTTATGGCCGAGTTAACAACCGTGCGTTTCTTCTTTTCGCAAGGTTGCGCCAATTGGAGATCTTTAGCGAAGCCAGGACTTTCCAACGAAGTGGAGGTCTTCCTCTCCATCTGCTTCCCCTGGCGGATACTGCGTCGAATACTTCCAGAGTTGCAGTGTTTTCGTCCATTCGGACGACATGACCTAACCAGCATAGCCGCTGTCTTTTAATTCGCTGGACTGCGAATGCGATTTTCGCCGTGGCCAACGCGCAAAGGACCATAATTCTTTCGCAGAACTTTTATCTCGAAAAGCAGCTGTACACTCTTATAGAAGATGGTACCTTCTCGATTAAGTTCTGCAGCTCGAATTATTTTCTCCAGCAGCAGATTGAAAAAGTTGCCGAGGTAGGCATTCTGGCAGATGGTCCATTTTTCGATGACTCGTTCGGACATTTCGACTGGATTGTTCGCATAGACTTTAGACTTTACTTATTCCATCAGGAAAAAGTCGAACGGAGTGATATCACACGATCTTGGTAGTAGCCAATCGACCGGCCCAAAAACTTGAAATTATCTGATCACCGAAGGGTTCTCTCAATAAATCCATTAAGTGATGGAATGTGTGGGAAGTGGCGCCGTCTTATTGAAACCAAATGTCGCCGAGGTCACGAGTTTCAATTTCAGGCACCAAAGAGTCAGTTATCATTGCGCGATAATGGTCGTCCTTGACGGTTACTTTCTCACCGGTATCATTTTTGAAGAAACCACACCAAACAGGACAAAATGGCAGCTCTTGAATCTCTTCATATTGCTCTTCGACCCAAATACGGAAATTTTGTGTGTTTACATACCCATTGAGCCAGAAATGCGCCGAGTAGCTGCGAACGGCGCCGAGTCGACTCTCCACGGTCTTCGTGCACAATCTTAGCTACGGCCACTACATACATATATTTTCTTTACTTTGTGCTGGGCATGGTCTATTCGGTCGAATATAATCCAATAATGAATGCTGGGTCTCAAGATGGATAATGGTGTTGCGATTAGTATGCTCAGTAGGCCGATTATGTTGACCATAAATTGAGCGAAGCGATCAAGACACATTCTTTACAGAACGTGAATTTCCGTAATAGAGTTGAACGATTTATAAACGTTGTTGCCACACAATACTCTACAAAAGTAACATGACAGCTTGACACGACTCACGAGTGATCTGTCAAAAAGGGCTATTGAAGAAAGTAGATCTAAAGGATAACCCGTTATTGCAGTTTCAAAATGGGAGAAATCGGACTCCGACTTCGTCTACTTCCCGCATAAGACAATATTAACATTCGTCGTATGCTTTTACTACAAAATATATAGCGTAATTTCCAAAAAAATATATAGCCTTGTAGAACCTTGTTAAATAGTGGCATCGAGGGGCACCGTCTATCTAAAAATGTTCTTAATCGGACTGTAACTTTTTAATGAGTGAAATCAGTCCAGGAATTATCCTAGCACCATGTACCTACGACATATGATAATTTTCTTTATGCTATTGAACTTAGCTATTTGAAGAAAACTGTCTAGAAACATATTCTCTAGTATACTTTAGAATAATGACAATGGTAAATATAATCAGTTCATCCCTTCTCTGAAGTTATTTATGATGTTATTATAAAGAAAAATTTCTGCGCCAATTTGTTATAAAAAATAGAAACTGATCTATCATCGATCCTGAGTTCCGCTCCGGAAAACTCTCCAGTCGGCTGGCAAGGTTTTAGCTAATCCTTTCCGGAATTCAGATGGAATAATTTCTAGGTTCTCGTATGTACCTCACTAACTATTTTTTCACGCCAGGATGAAATCAGTGCATTTTTCACGAAAATCCGGGATTTTTTACCAAAATCAGGGAATCTGTGCCGAGGGTTAAAATCAGGGAATTCCCCTACAAATCGGGGAATATGGTAACCCTAAGAAATATTTAATATTACGTGTGTTAATGTAATCCATTATACAAGAGTGAGGTTCAAGATCATAGTGCAATTTTTAGTTAAGCTCATCACACGTCTTATTTCACGGCAATCCTGAATCAATTGACATATATACATCCTTATCATAATATAAACGTACAATAGATTCTCTAGAAATATTTGCTAACATAAACTAGTTCAGTTTTTAAAATGAATATTCAAAGACCATAGCTGCCAAGCATCAAACCGAAGCATTGAGCTTTATGACAATACTCATCATTGCTTGTAATTCCAAACAAGTTTCAAAGCATGGAAACACAAAAGATATGTAGCAAAAAAGAAAACAAGAAGCTAACTCGATGCTAAGGCCGACTTATATACAATATGCTTATTCGCGCACTCCACTAATGTAACTGTACATTGCATAATGCTCAGATAAATCGCACAAATCGCATTGGCATACTCTATTCAACATAAGACATACGAATGCGGTGCGATAAGTACTTAGCCTACAAACGAAAATCGAAAATTAAAAAAAGCGGCATTTTTTTCCTTTAAGCTCGATATAGTTTACACAGCGATACTTTCCTAACCCGTCGGAAAAATATATTTGCCCAGTAGTGAAGACACTTGAAGTCTTGTTACTCTCGACAGCAAGTAGCGACGTACATAAATCCTCAGATAGTCCATGGTTTCAACCAAGAACTTGTCAAAGCCTTTGATACAGTCAACCACAAAACGTTACTTGAGGACAGAACTACCTGAGGAGTCGACAATCATTCACATTTTTTCGAGGTAAAAACTTTATGGTGGTACTTTGTGGTGTCTTTTTTCCATTGCTGGCAACATACAAAGCAATCGGCTGGCCGGTAGTGAAAAGCAGACGAGGAAGCTACAGACATGTCAGAACACAACACTCCGGACTATTGATGTCTCCAATCGAGGTGTAGTCCACATACTCCCATATAAGGAACATAATGAACTCCTCTCCAAACAGTTTCTGCTGGGGTGTTTTCGTAAAAATCATCCTTGCAGTCATTTTCTTGTAGCGTGTCCCCCTCCTAGATGCATCAAGAGGTCCTTACTCAACTACGTCGAGGACATAGCACTATACCCCGACCAGACTTCGGACGCAACTAACTTCAGACACGCACTGACTGTAATTCCCAGTGCAGCCAAGAACACCTTTATCGACTCCCTCGCAGTGAATGATGAACTTGGAGTCAAACCACCACACATTGCAGACGAAGATCTCGAGTTGCCGTAAGAATCGAGAGTAACCCTTACGCAGCTTCATTCTGGATACCGTAGCAGGAACATATGTTCCCGCATAATTCGAAGTACTTATTTCCATGCCTAGCTAATCTTGCATATCTAACACCCCTTTTCTTATGGTCCGTCACCGTCGAAACAGCACGTTTCCTGGGCCTACCGTTGGATGACCTCGAAAACAACTTATCAGAACCATTTTGCTGTTATCCGATAGCTATCATATTTCCGGCCGAAGACAATCCTGGCTTTCATCGGAGCACGTTTGCCGAAGGAAGTCCACTTTTTCAATTAACCTCACTGGATGCTGGCTCCATTGACGACCATGAACACTGCTGTGAAATGGTCTAACGGTTGCGCTTCCTGACCGTTCGATGAAACCGTGACACCAACATTTTGTGCAGCGTATGATCCATGCGGTATTTTAACATCTTGCACATTCAATCGACAATGTGCCAATAAAAGATAGTGGATTTTTGTTACGGTTAACTCCGTACTTGGAGTTTTCGAGGCACCTAGACGTAACTCATCAAACTTCAAAGTGCGACCATGTTGAAACCAAATCAACATCGATCTTTTGCAATAATTGCATCATCGGACGGTGAGGCTAAGTATTTATCGTACCACCCTAGTAGGTATGTAATAGATTGGTATATAACTTCATTAATTCATTAAAAGTATTCAATTCATAAATAAATTTAAACAAATTTTATATGAAATGGAGAACTCCTTTAAATTATGGTTTTTATTGTGGAGCGTATAAGTTATCGATACAAAAAATATATACAATTGACATGAGCTATTATTCTGCCATTACGTCTGAACATTCAGTTTTTGTTGCATTACTCATCCATACATATAAGTACAAATAATATAAGTACTTGCTAATATTTACTACCCTTCGAAAATTTATAAAGTCAAGAGAGATCTTTAGAGAAATGGAGCTTTCATGGATTTTGATAATTTTTAAAATGTGAACAAATTATTTATTTAAGCATTTGTAAAATCATTAGGTGGAGAGGTGAAAAATTTATTGGGCAATGAGAAATAGATTTTCGACCTTCTGTCCGGTAAAGCATACTTCAGTGTTCGTTCCTCATTGTAGCACATTTCGCGTAGATCGATCTTTATCAATTCATCACAAAAACTCGATAGACTACTGGACTTCGATGTCGGAAAGTCTGTGGGTGCACTTTCATCGCAATCCGACGTTTTCTCGGCACGAATTTTATGTTCGTACCTTGAATCACAAGCACAACTATGTAGTATATGCAGTTCTTTGATATTGGCATTGATTATTTGTTTGCCAATTCCTGGTATGGGTTCTACCGGTGGATAATTAACATCTCTGTCCCAGGGGCCTTTGCGACAATTCCTTTGTATCCATTCTCTTTCTTTATTACATGATAAAAATTTCACCGAGAAGAATGGTGGCGGAATTCGTACTACCCAACCGGTGTTCTCTTTGTATATACCACCACCGACATCATATGTGCCCGGTTCGAGATTAGTCATAATCGTATGTTGTCCGCTTGGTCCCAAACCGTTGATAATTTCCCAAGAGGTGCGTCGATCTTCCTCTGTGCAGTATTTCCATTCGTCGAAATTTAATTTTTTCCCATTAAATTTGGCATTTAAGTGCAGTCCATCGTGATATGTCATTTCGTGCAACTCTATCAATTTACCAGCCTCAAATTCGCCAACAAATTTAAAATTGAATGGCTTCGTCAAAGTAATCTCGCCGATGCCATGAAATTTCCCTTTTTTAAAGTTTCCTCTATATTGGCTGCCATCTGGATACATATACTTTCCATATCCCTCCATACAATGTATCGCATTGTTGTAACTACCAAGAAATTGACTGCCCGTAATGAATGTAAGACCCTTTTGCATTTCCGAAGCAAAATATAGAAAACCCAAAAATATAAAAAAGTATAAGTCAGAATTGTTTTCTTCTTAATTTATAAGATTTTGATTCTTTTGACAATTCTACAAAAATGTTGATTGAATAAATTATAGCTTTATTATGCTTTCATGTGGAGAGATTCATGTGACATGTTAGAAATAAAAGTTTTAATTTAGTTGTTATCCCATCGCTCTTGAAGATTACTCTTTGTTAGTATTCATATGGACTCAATTACGAAATTACGACCTCCGTCTTTCGTGACCTCATAATTTATTTGACATCTCGAAAAAATTTAAACTCTTTAAATTCTCGAAATGTGCGAACTTGCTTAATGTTCGACCCACATAAACCTTTCAATGCCTTCCCAAAAAATCTGTTATGTAGTATTTACGATGAATGATTTAATTTTAATATATATTTCGAGATTAAAAATAGAGAATCCTACTCATAGGGCGCCTCCTGAATTTTTTAAAAAAGATCCAGTAGTCATTTAAACGGTTAAGTATATAAGTAGCTATTAAAAGACCTCTTCCTGTAAGTAAGGTAAAACAATTTTGGTAATTCTCGATCCTTGTGTGATATATGTCGGGACCTCTTCTCCAAAGTCCAGACACTGAATTGCTATTTCGCCACGATTTGGAAAAAGTTTGCTGTGTGATGATTTTGGCTTAATAGACTGAAAACATCATGGGCGGTCTCACTAGATAAAGATTGCTGCAAACTTAAGGAACCTTCTCGCATAATCCGGTGATAAAGAATAGATTATGGCAACTATATAGACAAAAATCATAGGTGAGGATAAGATAAGATAAATAGACGCGAATTGCAACGCGACTTGGGTATATTGTGTCCTTAAATCCCAAAGACTCACCTAGCCCCAAAATATTTTGAGAAAGTCCAATGTACTGCTGTATGCTAGTGAGACGATGTGAGCCCTATTAGGAAGCATAGATCCCAGGGTCTTTATCCTGCGTCTGCAGACTGCTATTCAGTCAATTCGCAGATGTTATGGAGTTTCAGACTACCTGTCGTAGATTATTTTAAGTGCCGCTTGAATGTCGCTATGTATGGATTAGCGATAGTTGCGTTTCTATCTACAAAAATGCTTGGAAAACTTTGTATGTGGTCCTGCAACTACTGCTTCAATTCCATCCAACGTTTTCGAGCCGGCGGTGTACCACTTAATTTTAATATCCCTAAGCATTAGCTCGATAGTGGAGTGATTCCATTCAGTCTTGTTTCTAAGGATAACCTTGAACTTCTTTACCCTTTTAATACTGCTGTCCCTTTGGAGAAGAATTACACCACTTAATTCTTTCATCAATTGTTACTTCTGCCACACCCTTCTGCTATCATTTGAAGCTGTATGTTTTTGGATACCTGACCGATCACTATGTGAAGTGATGGGAGTTCACGTGCTGCCGTCGTATTTAGTGGGACCGGCGCGCTGTATTATAAGCTTCTAAAACTGGACAAAACCATTACTGAGGAAGATTACAGACAACAACTCATCAAAGCCCGAAATTTGCGATCAGACACGAGGCACTAATTTTCCACCATAACTTTGCTCGACTACAAACTACTACAATTAAACTTTATATTAGAATATGATATCAACGGCTTGATTCATTTTGGCCGCCAAGCCGACGCAGTTTCCTGGAATGAAATCCACAGATTGTCTAAAATATGTTATAGCTTCTGTTGAGCAATATTTTGAATAATACCATTGTCAATGTTTCTCTTAAAAAATCATTAGTTGCCTAGAAAGGAATAGAGATCTGAGAGGGCAAAGAAAGAAATCAAATAGAAAAATAATCATAAGATCAATTCTGTGCAATTATATTACATATGACTGGAATAATATGCTTCAATCGTCAAAATAATATAAAGAAAACTGGTGAGGTGACAAGCATTTAAGTATACTTCTTCTTTTGGCTGATGGCATTATAAATAAACACCAAATCGAACAACTTGACCGCTTTTCGCTAACAAATAATACAAAACTTCGCACTTAAGTTCTTAATCATATTTTTACCTTTAATGTATGTCACAAAGGCCACTTGAGCTATAGCTATGACGAATTCAACCACGTTCATAAATTGTGACAAAAAAGCACCCGGAAATTGTAATTAAGTATTTCAAAAAATGCAACTAAAATTTTATGTTGGAAGGACTGTTCTTAATTACTACGCCAAAATTGTCTCAAATTTTATCTTTGTAACGAAATTTCGTATGCAAAATCGTTACAAATTTTGGAAAAGGCTTACGCTGCTTCAGTATTATTAAAACACAAGTGGTACAAAAGCATTCAAAGACAACCAAGAGATTGTTGAAGACATGCCTCGTTCTGTACGACCTTCAATCTCTTCCACTAATGAAAATATTTAAAAAGGATATGGTGCTCGAAAATTGTCAGAAAAGTGTTAGAGAGATGACAAGAGAGTTCGACATCTCTCGCGAGTCCTTTCAAATGATTTTGGTGGATGTTTTGTGTATGAAACGCGTTCTTGGGCATACTTGATTGTGCGAATTCCGATCCCACATCATGGATAGCATTATAACTGCCAATAAGACAAAGGTTTATGAGTTTGACAGTCAAACAAGTCAACAATCATCGGAATGGAACTCGTTTTCATCAATCGAAGAGATTGATTGAAGAAGATTCGCTGAAGAAGCTGAAGGGAATCTCAAAAGTAGCTTATGAAAAGAGTTTCGGAGACTGGAAAAATCGTTGGCATAAGTGTATTACATCTGGTGGGGATTACTTTAAAGCTGAGGAAATAAATATTTATGAATAATTTAATATTTTGTGTTTTATTTACAATTTCCGGGTAATTTTTTCTCACAACGTATTCATACAAATCATGCGCCTGAGTCCAACATATACACCCAATATAAAAGAAATTCTGAATTAGAAATTGTGAAAAGTGAAAAAAACCACAGCGAAACCTCTTCGTGCTGCTGAACAATTCAATGTGTAGTAAAAACATTGTTATAACAAAAGCATTTATGCGCTCAAGAATTCAATAACGCGACTTAGAAGCACAATAAAGAGACGAGCAGAGCACCGCCGGCATCGATGCTGGGCCAAATTATGGACGCGCCTCAGTTGTTCGGCATAAGCGAAACGGTACGGTCCACACAACATACGCGGAGAACTCCAAAGAATCGGGCGGAGAATATACAACATTAAAACTCACACCTGTATACATGTAATATTTACACATACACATCGGTTTTGTTGTTGCAGGTAGATTGTGCGAAACATAGCGATTTGTTATTTATGATCACTGATGGTCAATTATGACGCTTCTACGTTCAAAGTGTTACAACCAAGCATGAAGCACGCATGCCCGTACGTTGACAGCCGTTAGAAGAGAACAACAACACCAAACAAGATAAAAAAAGTGTACACAAAGGCGGCGCGCCAAACAAAAGCATTGCGCGATCTAATAGAAAAGCTAACGTTCAGAAGGTTATTTGAATAGAAAAAGTGGCACAGTGAACAATAAACAGAAAACAGAAGCAGACCCAAATACATGTTTGCTTTTGTAGAATACACGTCCTAAACTGATATCATTTAACATTTAGTATATCCTCTTCACATACGCTTACAAAATAAATAATATGTGTGAAGTTTTAAAAAACAAAAATTGCTATATATTGCACATCCTCTTGTTCGTCACATACTGTGGCGAAGCACACGCAGCGAACACAGCGGATTACGCACCTAGGAGCGCGCACAGCAGTTCCACGGACGTCGACGCGGAGCACATGGCTATAGCTTTGCCGAAAGGCTTCCGGCCACAGGCGCCGCCCTTCAAACCAATGCTACTACCCTTTGCGACGCCGGCGCCTAGTAGTCCCTTCGGCGGCTGGAGACCAATAGTTGGTGCTGCCAACGCGCCAACTTATCGCAATACAATGCCACCGCCAAAACCGCTGGCGCCACCGCCACTTGCCGTGTTGCAAGATCGCATGGATACGGCGACACAAGAACAAAACCTCGCGGAACCACTGCTGGAATCGATTGTTTATGGTACTTGGAAGCCAGAACGGCCATTGGGACCTAACGAAACACCAGCGCCCACCAGACGCGTCACTACTCCTGCGACACCAGTTCACAATCATAAAGGACAACGTAAGTGGCACACAACACCAATTGCATCCAAACTATTATTATATCATTTTACAGCACCCAACGCATTCGAGGAACTCTTTGTTCAACATCCGATCGTGAACGTGCAACCTGGCGCTAATGATGTGATATTGTTTATGAAAAATGGAAGTAGACGGATTGGGGGAACCCGCGCACCTCACACCGCCACAGTGCCCACTGAATTCATCAGCGTCAATATGTCCGATCAGCGTCTACTGGAAATGGCGAAACAGATAAATGATTCGTTTGGTGAAATTGCAGCATACACACACAAACCCAAAAAAACCACATTACACGAAGAAAGCGAAGATACCACGCAGGATGTCGGCATTGAAAATGAGAGTGCCGCGGATGTAGAAACGAAAGCGGAAACGGAAAATTTGGCATTAGATGTTAGTAAGGTGTGGCCAACAGATTTCATTGTTTCCGTGGAAAAGAACAGCAAGCAGAACTCTACACCTACTATAAGTAATAGGCTTTCAGCTGCCAAATCAGATGAAATGACAGAATCGTTGAATGGTTTAAGCCTACCGAATGCGCTGTTACCGCAGATTTCGCTCAACATAACGAAAGTGGGTGTACCGTATGAGAAACAAAGCTCTGCCGAGAACCCCACCATTTGTGTACCGCTTACCGTGCTTGAGCAGTTAAACCAAGTAGAGGTATTGGAAGTGGAACGGGTATATTGCTTCCCGCTGCCACCTACACACAAACGACATACGGGGACCCCTAAGCCGAAAGTCGCAATAGCAAAAGTAGAGAATTTTACAGAATACGAAGCCATAAATGCGTCAAATATGTTGAATTGGAGTTCTGTAATGATAACGAGTTTGTTAATATTTAATTTTATAAAACTGAAGTATTCTTGAAAAAGAAATAACTATATCTGCATTTTTTTTTATAAATGGACTAAGTTATCCTATTATCTGTTAGGTTCCTACTTCAAGGATAGGGTTTAAGCCATTCTGTACATGTATTTGGATTTAAAGAAAGGTTTCTGTGTCCCTGTTAATCTCATGTTATAATTAGTTAACCCCTGTTGGGTCTGTCCTAGTCGGATGAAAGCCATTAAAAAAGAAAGATAAACAAACAATGATAGGATGTGTCGGGAACTGATAGGAAGTGTCGGGAAGGAGCTTAAAAACTAAAACTGTCGATTTCCCGCCAAACTACGAGTCCCTTAAAATAAATAACATATAAAAGTTATATTGCAAAGTTATAATTAATAAAAAGATCTACAACTTTTTATCAACACTTTTTTTACGTAACCTGAAAATTTGTAAGAAAATTCAAATATACAAGTTTTTAGTTTCTTATTTTTATCTTTAGCAAAAATTTTTGTCTTCCAGATTTTTTTTTATTAAAAATATATATTTATCCACCTTATTAATATCGGCAAAACTCTTTATTTTTAATTAAAAGAAAGATATTTTAAAAAAGTCCGTGCACAAAATCGAGTTAGTCAGCAAAACCACACATCATATAGAAAATAAGAAAATTTTATGGAGTTATGTATATTTTTATTTCTATACTTCTATACTATATTTCTATACTTGTCACTTCAAATCAGGAATCCTATAATATAACAATTTTAAAATGTTCAAATAAATTGTATTTAATTTTTAAATGTTTTAGTACCAAGTACTTTTCAAATAATTTTACTTTTTATTTCCCCAACACTAAATGCTGCACAGCAACCCTACCCGACGTAGGTGCAAAACAGCTGATTAACAGCTGAACTGGCACAACTTTTGGCACAAATTTGGCTATGGATTGGAATTTTTTTTGGCCTCGCACTTGAACTTGTCACACGCACGCAAACGTTGGCTAAACTTTTACATAACAATGAAAAGATGACAAAGTAGTTTCGTTTAAAATCTTAAGCAAATTAACTTTCGGTGCTAACTAAATTTACTGTACTTTAACCATTGCGTGCGGCGCGTAACTATTACTAAATTTGGGTGTAACATGTTGAAAACGGTATGCGTGAATACGCGTTTAAAGCTTTGGACTGAGTGTGAACAATTGTTGCTAGCACAGCAGCCACAATGCCACTCACAAGTACGATATATAAGTCCCCTGTCTATTTATGATAGACGCGTTGCCAACAATGAATTGTTACCGGATAAGGAGCAAAAGACAACAACGGAGCGTTTGGAAGCACTTTACAACAGTGTCCAGAATTATAAACCAATTAGTAAAAGTGGTGGTGACGGGGGAGGTTTCTTTAGTTCTCTATTTAAAGGTGGCAAAAATAAAAATGGCGTTGAGCTAAATGTCGGTTCCGAAGTTCCACAAGGACTATATATTTTCGGAAGTGTTGGCGGCGGAAAAACTACACTCATGGATATGTTTTTTGATGCTTGTACAGATGTATGTTCGAATCTTCCTAATTTCATTTGTATGTTGCAGCGCGCTAATATACCATTCGTTATTTTCGACAATAGATTCAACAAAAGCAGAGAGTCCATTTCAATTCATTCATGACGGACGTACACAAACGCATACACGCAACTAAACAGCAACGAGGTCCAAGTGATAGGGCATTTAACACTGAAAATCCAACACCATATGACCCAACACGGCCAGTAGCAGACCAAATATTATCTGAATCATGGCTTATTTGTTTCGATGAATTCCAAGTAACTGATATAGCAGACGCTATGATACTAAAACGCTTATTCACGCACCTTTTCAACGACGGTCTTGTTATGGTGGCGACAAGTAATCGTCATCCCCAAGAATTGTACAAAAATGGATTACAACGCAGTAATTTTCTCCCCTTCATCGATATATTACAACTTCGTTGTAAAGTTAGCGAACTTAATAGTGGCATTGACTACCGCCGCATTGCGCAATCGGGTGATACAAATTATTTCGTGTATGTACATATGTATAAAGCGTTTGGAAATTATTATTCAAAAGATTCAGTTTCGTTGAAGCCATTTACTTATTTTTTTTTTTTTATATAATTTTGTATTGCAGCAAGTCAAAGACAGATGCTAACTCCGAAATGGAACGTATGTTTAAAATTCTATGTACTCAGGAAAACGATATTGTGC
Source organism: Bactrocera latifrons (assembly GCF_001853355.1). Taxonomy (NCBI): domain Eukaryota; kingdom Metazoa; phylum Arthropoda; class Insecta; order Diptera; family Tephritidae; genus Bactrocera; species Bactrocera latifrons. The sequence goes on along the minus strand of NW_017534741.1, from coordinate 1,960,010 downwards.
GTCCGCGTACCATAACACATTTTGGACGAGATCTGACTTTCCAGAAAACTTGCGGCCGTGTTTTGGACAGCACTTTTGAAGAGCTTTGTGATCGTGTAAGTAAAGCTTAAAATATTTGAACTCTTATTTCATTTATATACTTTAGCCACTGGCGGGTAGTGATTATCTACAAATTGCACAACTTTTCCATACAGTGCTGATACGAGATGTGCCTAAAATGAATTTATTCATAAAATCTCAAATGCGACGATTTATTACACTCATCGATACGCTTTACGATAATCGCGTAAGGGTGGTTATCTCTGCCGAAACGCCACTTGATAGACTTTTTGACATCACAGACAAGCCCACCGGACTGGCGGACTCTGAGCGAACGTTGATGGATGATTTAAACATTAAACATGGTTCTGTGCGTAATTATTATTATTACTATTTGTCAACTAAATGTTTTCAATTAAATGTTTATCTTTCGCACACATTTTAGAATGAAGCAGCGGCTAACTATTTCACTGGGGACGAAGAAGCATTCGCTTTCGACCGAACAATTTCCCGTTTATTTGAAATGCAAAAGAAGGAATATTGGGAACAATGGGCTAAGCACCGTTAAAAGTTTTGTTTATAGCTCGCGGAACATGCTTTTTGAAAAATGTTTTACAAATATACAAATATACATAAAATACTTTGAGTATTATCAAAGATATCTTAGGGCTTAAATTATTATTATGTTAAGCAAATTTTATTATTAGTATTATGCAGTAAAATGTTTAATAACTAGTTATAAACTAGACAGTGTATACTAATCATGGAAATCATACCAATGTTGAAGGTAATAAAAGCAATACGATAAGTGTTTTACAAACATCGAGCATAAAATATATTTTTTTATTTAAAAATGCCACCTTGTAATGCAGTTAATTTGTTAGGCTAATTTTAATTTTTTTTAATTGTTTATTCGGTTAAAAATATGTGGATTGAAAGTTAAAAAATCCTCGATTATATCACCTTTGCACGATTCATCAATAAATTTATTAATAAAAATATTTTAATTTAAATGGGTGTAAGATATATTTATTCACAAAGTTGTGTTTATATATGAAATTTGATGGGAGCAGTAAAATAGTAGTAAAGTAATAAATTTCTTTTTTTTTTAAACTGAAGGATTTTTGGAAGTTCTACTTGGTACTTGGTAGCATGGCCATGATTTTTAATAACAGCAATACAACACCTCTTCGTAGAATCTACGAGACTCTGTCATCTTTTTAATGGTATGTTCTGCCATGTTTGCTGCAATACGGTCCACAACTCATTGTTGTTTATGGGTTTTTTTTTTTGGGGGTTTGGGTTATGGGTTTGTCATTTCATACGGCTTTCTTACCGTCTGCCCAAAGGTTTTCAATGGGATTGAGATCAGGGGATTGAGCTGTCCAATCCATGACTTCAATTCCACTGACCCGAAACCACTCCTTTGCCACGCTTTACCGCCGTATAAAACCACTTTCGACACAAGTTACTTTACGTTCTCTGCCCGAGCATGCCTTTGCCTACAAGCGTCTTTTCGCGACGATGGCAAAAACTAAAAATCATAAATTGAACAATTTCAGATATTTATATGAGAAGGAAAAAGTGACAACCCCGCAAATATAAGTATTCAAATATATTAGAATAAAATTGACAWCATAGTTTATTTGTCGATTTTCAAGTCAAGAAATGTTATAAAGAAAATACTTAGTATTCCTCTGATTTGTGTGTACAGTGAATCCCGGTTAAATAGTACTCCACTTAACTGAAAATCTTAACTGCCCATATCCTGCTGCATCTCACAGTTTGTTTTTTGAAATACATATAAATTATTGTTTTAAGTACCACTCGCTTAAGTATCCGCACTTGCCTATATGCCATATTATTTTTAACAAACCACAAAAATCTGTATCTTAGATTGTTGCACATAACCGGGATTGACTGTATTTGTCAAGAAATGTAAAAAATATTTTTACGCGGCTTGCAAAAATCTGCGTCGATACGTCTACAAGTTCACTCACAAACATACATATATACGCTGGTTTGTAGGCGAAGCTGTATCAGAGAACTTTTAAGTTCTCTGCTCTGGTTGCGCATAGAAAATAAACGAATCGCTAGGCGTAAATTTGTTTACATTGGAATTAGCATTATTTTTCTCATTTAACACTGAAAATGCTCAATTCTGCTATTTTCGTGGTGAAACACGTTTATAATTTGTCTGTGGTGAGACTGGATCATCTCTGCCGAGTACCCCTTCGAAAAGTTACGATATTTGAAACGTGGACCTTCTCTATGATAAACGTTCTTTGCGTAAATTTTACGTTCTCTGTTTATACATTCTCTGCCTCTGCTCTCTCTATATTATGTTCTCGGCTATAAATGGTTAATTGGAATTGAAAACTTTGTAAAATTGTTTATGTTTTAGCAAAACCTAATCAATTGCTTTTTATTTTAATATTAAAACTTATTAAGATACTTATTAAGTATCAATTTAGTTATCAATTACATTAAATTAGAATTATTTTATTGTAACCTACAAAGATTTTTAATATTGACATACAATATTTTGTATTGTTTATACCATTACAAATTCTATGCTCTGAGGCTCTTTATTACCCAATGTAGCATGCACAAATGACAGCTGACTTTTCACATATTCCAATAGGAATTGTTTATCACTTGTCTTACACGAGCTACTGTTATCAATTCGTGTTTATATCAGATCAGAAAAAATTAAATATGAAAGTTAATAAAATTTTACCCTTCGGTATGTACAAAGTCTAGGTGAAAATTATTTCTAAAAATAAATAAATAAATAAAAATAATAAATAACAACTTTAGATGACTCTCTTCTGGATTGTACAATTTCTAATCGCCAGTTGGAGCAAATCGCTGTAGAAATTTCCAAACGTGGCAGTGTAACTGGTCTTAATCAGGTAGTTTGGGCATTAAAAGCATTAACTTTAACGGACTCGACAACATTGGGAGGCGATGATACGGCAGCGAATGTGCGAAGTCTTTGCCAGCGTGCAGCATTTCCCATACCAGAGCATGTTTTGTTAGAACTTGGTGTTGAACCGGCACTTCTGCCGCATATACACACTGCCGCAGTATGTGTATATCCAGCTCGTGTCGCGGATGCAGCAGCCAAATTGAAGCAATTAAATAAATACAATGAAATACCAATAGCTTCCGTGGCAACAGGTTTCCCAGCTGGGCAGTATGGCTTGGACTCTCGCTTAAACGAAATTCAATTTGCTATTGAGTCAGGAGCCACCGAAATTGACATCGTAATCAATCGTCAATTAGCACTTGTGGGTGATTGGAGAAGTGTTTACAGTGAAGTGTGCGAAATGCGAAAGGTTTGCGGCGAAAAAGCACATCTGAAAACCATACTAGCTATTGGTGAACTTGGCAACATGGAGAATGTAAACACTACTGCTATCATATTACTCCACGTAATTAATAATTTACATTTATTTACACAGGTTTATAAGGCGTCCATGGTTTGTATGCTAGCTGGTGCTGATTTTATAAAAACATCTACCGGTAAGGAAACTGTTAATGCCACTCTACCAGCGGGTTTGGCTATGATATATGCTATACAGGAATTCGAACGGCGAAAAGGCATTCTAGTTGGTCTAAAACCAGCCGGTGGTGTACGCACTGTACCTGATGCAATTGCATGGCTAACTCTCGTAAAAGAAACTTTGGGTTCACGTTGGTTGCAACCCAATCTTTTCCGCTTTGGTGCATCCGGTTTATTAGATAAAATAGTAGAAACTATTAATGGGCATATCAACAATCCGCAAATTGGAAGTACTAGAAACGCCAACGCTGCCTCTTATTGAAAATAATGCACAATATGTATCTGGGTGATTCCAACATTCCTATTAATAAACATTTTGATATTGAGCAATTTTGTATTGAAATAAAATTATTAAAAATATGCGCGACTAATTTGTATATAAATCTATAAAAAGTAATGCCACTTTCCGCTGCAATTTTATAACTTAAGAAAGGTCTCATCTATCCAAACCAAATCTCTGTTTGGACTATTTAATAGATGGTTTATGTGAAGTTTGGACAAAATCGATAGAGCGGTTCTTCATTTTTCACATTACACAAATGATATATAAAAAATAATAAAAAGTAATTTGTGTTTATATTGTTGCTATTTAGTGAGTCGTCAGTTTTTCACATCGTTTACAAGCTTTATTTCAATTTAATTGTCAATCAATGGTAAGTTTTGATAACAGTTGAAGTGAAATACATGTATGCATGTGTGTTTCTTCTTTGAAAAAACATGTTGTGAGCACAGTTTTATTATTTTGTAACAGATGAAATTTATTTTAATTTTATTTGTTCTTTTTTCAATGAAGGAAAGATAACCAGAGCTAGACGAGCAAATATGTATAGGCCGGCGTACGCGTAATGCAAATGCAGTGGCATTACTAAGACGATCAAAGACTGCAGATAAACGCGCACAACCTCATGCAACGCAGCGTTAGCATAATGGTCTGTTGACCCTGAGTCTGTTGCTGTTGGCAGTGAAAATGTTGTTGCCACAATTGATTGAAGCTGTGATTTAAACTCCTAATTCAAAGGGAGAAGTTTTTGATACCGCGTGTCCCAATGATTCCAACTAATAGCAGTTAATAAAATATTTTTTTGTTTGAATAAATTAATTTGATGTTAAAATAATTTTTTATTATTTCACTTTATATGTACGTAGCGAATCACGTACCGGGCCGATAGTATGCACATACATGTGTGTATAACGAGGTATGAAATATCTTCTAGCGTAGAAAATCGAGTGCCTCCTTCAAAGGTATAACTCACATGTTTACCTATTTTACAGACTTTATTTGCTTTAAGATTTCACAAACACTATAAGATAATATTATATTTACAGCATATATATGTATGTGTGGATGCATATGTACATACAAAGAAAAGAATGTAAACAATAAATTATGACTCAATATTTACACTAGACATGTGTAACGGTATGTTCTAGCTGCCCCGCTGCGGCTGCTATCAAATCATCCTCACCTCCATTTTCGTCTTGGTTAAGAAATTCTTCTTGTGGTCTTGCACCCGCACTGTGGATGTGGTCTTCCTTGTGAGGCTGGTTATTCGGAATTTTAACTTGCATGTCAACACCAAAGAAAGAGTCATCAAAATTAATACGGTTACGTTCATCATTGACCAAGTACACAGCTTTTGGCAACTGACCGTTAGCATCGGTTAGAGCTTCTTTTTCGAAGGTGTTTAACCATTTTAGGTTCACTTGTTTAGTGCCCGCGTTAAATTTTTTTGGTAACTTTTTCGGTTTTGTGGCGTAGTAATTAATCGGATCGGCCCCCTTACTGGGTGCAGGTGGTGGAACAATATACTCCATTTGTTTACTTTTCATATCCAATTTGCCATGTTCATACCCGAAGAGTGGCATGTAGAAGTTAAACGGCTGCACTGCAGGCGATTGGATTTGTTGATAGGGTGCCGACATGCTCGCAGGCGTAACGTCAGGCTTTGTTTCATGCTGGTGATGTGACGACTTTGTTGTGGTATCATCTACGAGATACGCATTCGGTCGAAAGAGTTCACCGGCACGACTTAGCAATGACTCGAAATCTTCAAGTGTGATATAATGTGGTTGCATTAATAGCAAATCCTCCGCTGGATGTTTGGGTGTAATTGTAGGCATACTTTTCCCTGCTTGTGATTGCCTTGCTCGGCCAATATTTTTCGAAGGCGCTGCTGCGGCAATACTAACCACCGCTAACCATGAGAACTAAATAGAAATTCAAAAATACACTTGGTGCACATATAATTCTAAGAAGGTTACACTCACAACATAAAACGCACTTCTAGCCATTACCAACGCGTTTGTACTTTTCAAAGGAAATTAAGTATTATATCGGTCGTAATTTTTTTTTCTCGGTAACTAGTAATGCACGTTGACGTCAAAGCGTTAAATAAACCTCCAGTTGGTGTACAACGCCATTTATATCATAGGAAAAGCTTCACAACAGAAAAGAAAGCAATTGGGGTAGTTAGCCACATGTGTGAATTTATGAATATGTGTTCCCAATGTTAGCCATAAGACCATAAACGGAAGCTCGGAAGTCGTCTGCAGCGCGAGTAACTCAATTTCGTTTCAAACCCGTTCGCAAACAAACTGGGAAATCTAGTAAATAGCTCGTTCCTGTTGCCTCATGCCGAACAACCAATATTAAAGTGGAGCTCGGCACCGTCGTTTTATTTCATAGCTTGCTTTAAACAGTTTTCAAAGTGTAATTTGAATCACATAACCGTTGTGAGACTGATTGTCTTGCAAACATAGAAAAATACACTAAAAACTATTCATTTTAAAAAGTTGGTACACCAAATACTCCCAGGCAACATCAATTAATTTTTCAAGTAATCGTAATGATGTTAATGTAACACCAGCATAATTTGCCATCAAATACGACAAAAACAAGCAACGGAAAAGCTTGCGAAAACTGGACCTTATTGTTTGGAATCAAAGCTGCAATTGTTCAACTGGCGGTAGTCGTTGCAGAAAAACAAGTCATACAACATTGTTTACATGCATATGTACACACTTAATTGGATATACATGGACATGCATAGCTAAAGTTGCGACTAAAGGTTGTACATACATATGTATGATTTTTCACACACTCAAAAGCAAGAAATAAGCTCTGCAACCGATTTAACAGTTATCATTTACAACAAAATGTGGTCAGTAATTTCAGTATAAAAATTGCTATTCAAAAAATTTCCTCACACCAGTTCGCATGAGTACGTTGACATGCTCACGAAGCTGTGTTTTTCTTTTGCCATAATAAACATCAGCTGTCTGACTCCATCTCACACCTGCAATCGACAACGCTGGTGTAATATTTTTGAACTTGTTCGCGACTCTATGCAAGTTCAAAGTTATTTCAAATATCATTACAATCAAGACGAGTTAGCTGCGCTGAAGCAGGAAATATTTAAATTAAAAAAAATAACTCATATTTTTGATTACATGTATACATATACATTAATATAAGTGTAGATACTCGTTGCCGTTAACAAACAATTCTGATTAAGAATGAAGCGAAAAAAATTGCTAATAACATCAGAAGTAAATAATAAAATGCTTTATAAATTTTACCACCGTGACTGAATTTCATCAAGCTGCGCATTTTTTACTTACTATTTCAACATTTTCTACCGCATAACAAGTTTTCGATTTCATTAACGGAAAAATTCAACAAACTTTTTCAGATTTAATTTTACTTACATCAAACATATTTAGTAAAAAATCGTTTATTTTTCATTATGCACTATTAAACACGTACCAACTCTGGCATACCTTCTATGATGATTTTTAATGATTTCAAGTCCTTTGTCACGGTATCGGTCAGCACCTCCATCGCTTTCTGCTGCATGGCTAAAAATGATTTCATTTCCTCCTCACTATCTTTATCTATAGCATATTCACTTCCACCGGTGAACGCATACTGATTACGTTGCATACGCATCTGTGATAACAATTCGCTGAGACGTCCCTTTAGAATTGAATTTATAAAAATTAATATTTATTATATATAAAGTATACCAATGTAAAAGCAATGTACATGCCTTGAATTGTGTTGGCGCTGAAACTAAGGCTTGCATATTCTCCAACTTAGTTCGTAGCGCTTCCTCCTCTGGCGTCAACGCCAATCCGATTTTGCGTGTACACTCTTGTTTCACAATAATCTGGAAATGAGATATAAAAAAAGAGCATAAAATAAATATAAAAAAAAGAAATAAAATACAAAATTAATATTACTTTCAATATGTTGTGACTTAATTCTGCCAACTTTCGTTTGTGTTCCATTATCTTTGCTGTGGCCGCAACGTGACGTTGTTTCAACTCAGCTAAGTCCTTCTCCACTTTCTTTAAATACAGTGCATGTGTTTCAGTTTCACTCTCTTGACACTTTGTGCGCAATTTAAGATCATTGAAACCAATCATTGGTACTGGTATAAATTTCGTTGCATCGGGATTATCTAATTTCGCTTGTCGCCACATACGTGGATCAACTCCCTTTGGTGGATTCTCTAGATACTCCTTAAGTTGATCCTCATCGGGTAACACCAATGCTAGCACCTCGCTAATACCTAGATTTCCTAATTGTGCTTTGACGTTCGCCTGATTCAGATAATTCGAAACATCGGTAGCAAGTATACGCTTAGTTTCATTGGGCGACATTTGTGAACGTTCTTCAACATATATCACTATTTGACACTTTTTCTCTTCGTGCTCTTTACTAGATTCAATATTTATAGCAAGATTTGGTTTATTGCCAAAAACACCATTTAAAGATGAGACTATTTGCTGTTGTTGAGCCCTGTAAAAATATGAGTACAAAAACATACGTTAATAACTCAGGATGCAGCTTGTAGATTTTCTTACTTAACATCAGCCAGCGGTTTGTTAAAATTCAATGCGACTAATCCCATTTTATTATCTTTTCCAGGCAGTCGACTATAACCCATTGCTTTGAAACGACAGAGATAGTTTTGTGGAGTAATTTCCACAGGTACGGCATTTTGAGAATAAAAAGATTTCCCAGTTCCCCACATTGCTTGTAAATAATTCCATTTTGCTATAATGGTGTCACGCTCATCACCGTAAATGGATACATTAAAAATGGACTGAGCGAAAGCTTCATCTGGCGACAGTTGAGGAACTTGCTGCTGCGGCTGTCCTAACATGAAATTAGTGGCCCCACTAAAACCTCCAAATCCGGGTGTAACAGTTGTAGCAGCAGGTTTTCCGAATGCTAGAAAAAATGTTACAAAGTCAAATTAAAATTAACTGTAATAATTTAATTATATAATTTTACTTGAACCAAACGAACTGCCACCGGTACCGAAACCTCCAAAAGCATTAGTTTGTGTACCAAAACCTCCAAAAGCTGGCGCTGTTGAAGTTGTCGATGTTGCACCAAATCCGCCGAAACCGGGAGCACTAGTGGCAGCAGTGGTTCCGAAACCACCAAAAGAAGGTGCTGTAGATGTGGCAGCGCCAAAACCGCCAAAGCCGGTCGCATTGGTAGAAGTTGCTGTACCGCCGAAAAGTGATGGCGTAGATGAAGTAGCCGCAGTTCCAAACCCTACGCTTAATACTATCAATTTTTAATCTGTTTATAAAATGAGTGAAAATTACCTGTGGCACCAAAAGGTGATGCTCCAAAAGTCGGAGCGGTTGTTGATGTCGCAGTGCTGCCGAAAGCTGGCGCTGCTGTCGCGGAACCAGTACCAAATGTAGAAAATAAACCAGCTGTTAAGAAATAGTTGACTTAATAAAAGGCAAAGCATGTATAGATCAAGCTACGATTACGAAATAGAATAGAAATAGACTTCAGCCATTATCGTCAAGCTTCTTATCAGTTGAAATTAAAGAGCTAGCATTTACAGCACATTTAGTGCAGTATTAAGCTTTGAACGAATTATATACGACCAAGTTTATGAACTATGTTCGCTGTTGTTTTACTAGTACTGCTATTGCTGGCTATTTATGTGGGTTTTATAATACACACTAAGAGGTATTATGAGTTGATTTTGCTCATAAACTAAAACTAAAAAAGTTAGTTATTTTAAGGATCGCAATAAAAGATGTGCGCATTAAAAGCTTGGATGACGCGAAACGTTTGCTGCTACCCAGATTAAAGGATCAGAAACTAAAGCATCTGCGAAAAGCTGCTTGACCGCAATAACAGAATTTTTGTATGTAATTTCACAATATTATGTTTAGTACTTAAAAAACTTACGTTTAGCCGGCGTGCTTGTAGCTCCCAACGAAGTGTTTCCGCTGAAGAATGACATTCCGTCACAATATTTAAATTTTATGTGTTTATATTTGAAATAAAAATTACAATGCAGGATATATAAATTTTTTATCGGGAATTACAAAATGATTAACGAAAATTTAGTTATAGCAAATATTCCATGCTTAATTGTTTATTTTTGTCCAAAAAAATGTTGGCGGTAGACAAACGATAGACAAAATTTGGCAGCTGTCATTAATTTCGCCACAAAAAAATTCAATTGCAATGGCTTTTTATGGCATTGCCAACGTTGCGCATTATATTTTATTGTCTGTGGAAAACGATAACATATTTCTCTGTCTGGAATTGGGATGAAAAAGTTTCCTTAGAGTATTAAATGAAAAGCATGAAAAAAATTCATTAATTTAAAGATTTGCTGTTAACTGAGAATTTCAAGCAACGAGCTAGACTAGTTAGCTAGCCCCAGTTGGCAATATTTCTAAATAACAGAAATTCAAAAGAAGTATTCAGATTTATAAGTTGTCAAAATTTTGGCTCGGGAGTTGGGTAAAATTCTAACATTGTGATTCAGCAAGAAAAGCATCAAAATTTCCCTTTTATCTGTGAGAATTGTAATTTTTATAGCGTTTGACACATAGCAAAATTATACCTTTTGAAAATATTTCTTTGATGTGTTAATTTTTAATTAACGTATATCAAAGCCATGTAAATACAATTTAATTTTATTTTAATAAATTTCGTTATCTTATTTAAATAACGTTTATTTTTACTTCTATATATTTCTATAAAATTAAAATGTGGCAACTCTATTTATAATTGACACTTGAAAACCATCAAAATAATTTTTATAATTAAAGCGAATTCATTCTTGTTTTTCATTCGGAATCTTAAATACATTTTTTTATTTAATTCACACATAGAGTCCATAAAGTTAATTTAAGAGTGTTTTATCTGAGATTAATATTTTCAAAACTTGAAATATAGGGCAGAACTAATAATGTCTTTCGATACAATACCAAAGGATTTACGAGGACTGCGCGCTTGCTTAGTATGCTCACTGGTTAAAGTAAGTTTTTGCAATAATTTACTCTACGGTATTACTTCAAATTCTATTAATCATATAAATTTATAGAGTTTCGACCAATTCGAATGTGATGGATGTGATAATTGTGACGAATTTCTTCGCATGAAGAACAACAAAGACAATGTTTATGATCACACGAGCAACAATTTCGACGGCATTATTGCATTGATGAGTCCAGAAGATTCTTGGGTAGCGAAATGGCAACGAATCGGTATGTTCATATTTCATCGTCATTGCCTAAGAATTTTTTTTTTTTTTGTTAAATTAATAAATTGTGTAATTTACTGAATACAAATATTTTTGCAGGTCGTTTCACCCGCGGTGTTTATGCCATATCTGTATCGGGTAATCTTCCTCAAGCAACTCTGCGCGAAATGAAAAGTCGTGGCATACCCTACAGATCAAGAGATACAAGCCAACGTTAACTCCTAATTTATTCTACAATAAATTATCGACTCTTAGATTTATTATATTAGCATTTTAATAAACAAAGTTTTGTGCAGAATCCAGCATAAAAACCATATATTTGTGCAATTTATAATTTAGCTTAATAATATTAAAACCAGAAAAATAAGTTTATTTGATCCTATTCTATATTTTTACATCGTTAACAGCATTTTAAATAGTCGGTTTTAATAGGAAAATCATTCACGAGAACATGTTTAACCCTGCAACTAACAATGTTAATTTTTTCGTGGTGAAAGTTATGAAAAAACTAATCCTCCAAGTCATTAATACGTAATCCTTCGCCTCCAGCTGTAGTAGATTGCACTCCAAAACCCGCGGACTCTAATTCTTCTTTCAACTTCCAATAAACTTCATTACTCTCATAATTTTCAGGCAATAGCACAACAGCGAAACCACCCGCACCTGCACCCGTTATCTTACTAAAGAAACCACGTTTAAAAGCAATGGCGAATATTTGCTCCAATTTTGGATGTGTCACACCTATAGCTTTAAGCAGATCATTGTTTATTTGGAATAAACGTTCAAGTTTTTCAAACTTTACACTATCATCCTTAGCATTACCAAAGCTTTCATACAATGGTATGGCATCTGCTACTATCTCTTCACAAGCGTCCCATATGGAATCGATTACCTTCGGAAATGTTTCCCAGAGGTGTCGTACCTTCGCCACAATATCTGCGGTACTGCGATTAACGCGACTATCTACCAACATGATATTGAGTGGTCGCTGAATGTTAAGTGACTGAAAGCCTTGGCCTTTAACAAATCTTAACATTCCGCCGTAGGTAACTACAGTATTATCAACACCAGATGGCGTGCCATGCATAATGCGTTCGGATTCAAAAGCCCACTGCGAGATGAGTGCTCGATTTTCCAATTTAAGGTATGATTTTTCATCGAAGTGTCCGGTGATAAGTAGAAATGCCGCTGCTAATGTGGCGCCGAATGATGCTGAACTGCCCAAACCAGATCCTATATTTAATTCGGTATCAATATGAATTTTGAACCCGGATTTTAACGTAAGTTCACTCGGGGCGGCCAGAACTGCTCCAGCCAGTAGATAATATATAGCTAAAAATGTTTTCTGTGATTGCTGGTATTTTGGAGAATTATTGGTACTGCCATCGAATTGCTTTGCAATAACAGCGCGTACATCCTCAAGTAGTTTTGCGGTACAATCAAGTTTATTCTCTGGGTATTTTTCGCGAATATCTTTAATGAAGTCATTAAATTGCTTTAATTGAATTTCAAACGTGCAATTCAGCGTTTCCAAATTAAAAATAGCGACATCACTTTCGGGTTGAGGATAGAACAGTAATTTCGTTGAAAGTCCGACAGCGGCAGCTAGAGCTGGTTTTTTATAGACGACTGCATGCTCGCCGTGGAGAATTACTTTACCCGGCGCAATAATTTGAAACTTGTTCATGATTCGCCGGCTATTGTTTGGATCGATTTTTAATTTATGTACGCTGTTTACTTGCTCCGTCAGTATAGAAAAGTCTAAATAGAAATTGAAAACGATCAGCTATCTTGTTTACGCACACGAATGCAGTGCAGTGTTGAACTCGCCACGTCTCGAACAAATTGAAATTGTGTTGAGTAATATTTTTTAGTCGTATTTATGCAAATGAGGTCGCTTGACTTTTGGTTTGTAGATCGGTTATCAATGCATTTCGGCTTTAAACGAACTACAGTTGCTGTCTTTCGCAGATTTTACTTTTATTTTTAAAAGTTTTAGTTGAAATTACACAACTCTTGAATTATGTGCGCATGCGCAGTCTATTACCTGTAATTGGTATATATAGATATTTGGATGTAGTTGTTTAATATACTTTCACTTTCTGCGCAGCACGAATGTGTGTAGAGGATTTCCGGTTTTTAGCTTTTTTCAATATTCGCTTTTTTCCAAACATCTGAATTTAATAAAATTGCTTGCACTGATATTTCTGGCTGAGTAGTTATTATAATATAATTTATTCAAAAGACAAATACAGCGCTAATAAAAATACTACATTCTTATTAACACTTCAAAGTCTGTTGCACTTTTTCCCACTCTTCGGGTGTGTATGACTTTTGAGAGAATGCGTGTATTTCCTTAAGTTCCTCTGCTAGAGCACTATTCACTAAGCGATGTTTCTGTAGCAATGTCTTACCACGGAATGCCTCCGAAACAATAGTCACACTGAATTTACCACCACAGCCGTCCGATTCGTCGATCACATTTACGTATAACGCTCCCAATTTATCCGCTAGTTTGTCTTCCAAATACTTTGACGTATATTTGCTCATTTTAATTTCTGTTCAAGCTACAAGTTGGCTTCAACTTCTCGCAACTGTTATGAGTTTGATTCGGTAGTTACCTGAAAGACTAACCAAACGAGTGTATTTTATTAGTTCTCATATTATTATGCTATTAAATAACAAGTTGGAGCGAACAATTACAGTTGTACGGTATATAAATATGACGTACATATGTACATGAGTATATAAGTAATAATTAATGCAGCGGTTCCATGTGTAGAATATAAATTAGCTACACTTTTTGCTGTGGTACATATTTATGCAAACATTTTTTCTGGTATATACGTACCAACGTTTACATTTGTCTACCATGAACAAAAGAAACTAATATTTCAGGTTATTTGAGTTTTTTATCACATTTACCTTCTGTTTATCGCGCGGCGTGGGAAGGAATTTACAGAGATTAAACGTTCTCTGGAATTTATTTTGCCGACAAATTGTCAGACAGCTGTGAATCGAGACTCGAAATTGTATCGTTTTTCTTGAAAATTTTAATATTAAATCATCAATCAAACAATGGGCAAAGGTTTCTTGGACGAATACGTTTTAACTTTAAAAATGACATTTGATTAAGATTACATGTACAATACAGGTATTTTTGCTTTTGAAGAAAACTTAAAATCGCTAAACATTGAAATGTTTCAATAGTAGACGTGTTGTTGTTGTTGTTGTAGCGGCAGAGTTCTGATAGTAGACGTGTTTTTCAACAGCACCCTGTGTTATCAGCTGATACGCAGATATTATATATTTATTTAACACAACAGTGCGGTATTAAATTAAGTTTATATAAATATAAATTTTTAGTTGAATTAATAATATGTCGCAACTACGACGAGAAGTAAGTGAACATATTTTAGAAAACAAAGCTAAAAGTAACAAAATTTTCCGCTGTTAATAGGCTCTAAGAGCGTTTAAGAAATTACATCGCACAAGGCAATTCGTGTTCCAAGGCGATGAGCTTACATTAAAAGCCGGGCGTAAAGAAATAAATGAGCAGTTTCGGAAAAATCGAAGTGAAAAAAATGAGGACGAAATAAAAAAGGTATTAAAAACGCAATTTTATTTTATCACTAAGTGTACAACTTTATACCTTAGATGATACAACTGGCCCATGACGTTGACAACGAACTGCGCACAAGTGTTATACAAGCCATTCAGGAGAAAGAAGGAGTATATAGTAAGATTGAATATTAAGTATAAAACAAAAAAGTGCTAATAATCGTACATTTTTAGAATTACGTATTACGGAAGAAACGACACGATTGGACAACGTTGTTTTCAATCCAGATGCTGTAATTGAAAAGCCAGCATCTCGAAATCTTAAAGGAAATTCTATGGGAGACTGTTGTGGAGGACAAAGCACTGCAAAGAACTAAATCAATAAATCTCAATTACTAAAACTTTGTTATTTTTAAAATCGTTGTGAAAACAATAACACAAAATATAATAGTAATTAATAGCTTTATTATTTCCTACGCCTGCTTTTACTTTTGTGTGTCTTGCTCTTAATTTTCTTCTTTTTAACTATTCTATTTTTTCGTCTTTGTCGTTTTCTGTCACCAGATATGTCACTAGAAACATCGCTGCTACTTCTAGTAGCCGTAGATGTGTCACTACTTGAGCTTTCGCTGTCGGAACTTGAGGATGTGCTATCTTTTTTTCTCCGCTCTGATTTTGCTTTTGGTTTCCTAGATCCATTGTCATTCCTTTCATTTTGTCGTTTTCTGTCTAACCGCTTTTCACTACTTCTGTGATCTGAATACTCTCGCAGCTTTGATTTTTCGTTATTATGTCTATAGTTCTTTGATTCATTATATCTATCGGGTCGTTCTCTAACTGGAGAATATTTTTTATAACGTCCCCCACTATGGCTACGTGATCGCCTGCAACGATCTCGCGACGGTCCTTGCTCACGTTCTTCAATCATTTCATTATACCGACTTCTTCTTCGGTGCGAACTATTTTCTCGTCTTCCATCCTTTTCCCGTTGCTCACGATGGCGCTCTTCTCGAGCCAATCGTCGCTCTATTGAATTATTTCTTTTTGAACGGTCCCGATCAGCGTCTTTTCGATAACGATCATCGATTCTATGTTTTTTGTTGGGTTCCCGTAAATTGTCGAATTCACCTCGTTTTAAGGAACCTTCTACTCCGCGGCCCTTTCCGCGCCATTTCACTTTTGCAACAGATTGTGAAAAGTCAACATGAATTCGGCGGTCATCAATTAGAACATTGTCCATTTTAAAATAAGCAGCTTCACACGATTTCTGATCGTCGAACTCAACAAATGCGTATTGCAGTGAGTCACCTGTTTTTTTATCTCGAATTACTTCACAATTTTTTACTTTACCAAAACGGCTAAAAATAATTTCTAAATCGTCGTCAGTAGTGACTGGATTTAATTTGCAAACGAAAAGCACATTCTCAGGTGGTGCCATTTCTGCATCGGGTAAATCTCCAACTATCTCAAGGATAGTTGCTCGCGCTTTTGCTTCTCGCTCCGCAAGCATCTCTTGCCACTCTTCGACAGTTTTTCCATCTGTATCGTCAATGTCTTCATCCGCGGCGATACGACCATTCTGCAAACGTTGAGGTGTGGGAGATGGAGAACGACTTGGTAATAAAAAGTTACTTGGATCTGGGAAAGGATCTTCTAATATAACTGTATGAGTTATGCGAATATCTTGGTAAGGTCGAAAGTTATCATCAACAATGGCCTCATTTATTTTTCGAAGTGTTTCATGTCCTGAAATAGGATAAATATTGTATGTAAGTAATTTTACAATACTTTCATACATTCATATTATTTGCTATCTTCATGTTAACAAGAAGTTAATTTATCTGCTACGAGGTTTATGTTAACGGGAAGTTTAATATTAAAAATGGAATGATACCACGAGGTATTAAAAATCATTTTTAAAATTTGAAGTTCGAATAATAAAACTACATAATTATAAACATTTATACTATATATTTCTTACCTTCTACCACTTCGCCAATAACACAATGAATACCATCTAATGAAGATAAATTTGGCGCCAAAGTGAAAAAGAATTGCGATCCAATTAAATTTTTTCCTGCAGAAACAAGTGACAAGAGACCGGCTGAAGAGTGATAAATCTTTGGTATAGTTTCAGCTTCGAAAAACCTTTTATCTGGCCCGTCCACTTCACCCCATATAGAATTACCGCCATTGCCTACACCAGTAGGATCGCCGGTCTGTGCAATAAACCCACGTTCAATTGTGTGGAAAAGATTATAATTGTAATATTTAAATCTACACAGCTTAATGAAGTTAAGACACGAAATGGGGCGCTCATCCACAAATAGGTCAACAGTTATGTCGCCTACTGTGGTTTCAATTACAACAGACATTTTTCATTAATTTTACGTTTTTGAACAATCAACAATAAACTCGAGCCACAATAAAAGTAAATCTAATATCTACGTTGCTAATTTGCAAGATAGTGAGAGGAACGAAACACAAGGTGTACGAATTTTTTAAAATTTATTTATAATTTTTTTTTTTTAATTTGTATTTCATTTTTTAATTTTTATAATTAAACTATGAAATATTCAGTATAAAAATACTGCAAATACGAATATATAACGTCCAATTTTAATTTTTTGCGTATGGCTTGTGGTGAACAATAAAACCATAATAAAAGAGTGAACTTTAAAAACAGGGCAATCAATAAACAAAATTGTTCATAATCAAAACAACATAGCTGTCATAATAACAAAACATTTAAATTTCATTTGTTTATTAGAAAAAAAAAAAAAATAAGGTTCTAAATGGAAAAGGATAATACATCTACAAATTCGCCTACACATTCGGCAAAAATAAAAGTTCAATCTGATTTAGTGAATCAACTTGAAAACGATGATAAATCAATTATTGGTGGGGCTTGCAATCTGTCCGTACATCCTGATGATACTGACCATGTTGAAGAGGACTTAGCGCGTATACGTGGCGATGCTATTGGTACCACATTGTATAGTGAACGTTTTGTGCTTTCCACGTTGCTGAAGCTGACAAAATTGGAGAAGGAGCTTTCTGAAAATGAGAGTTTTGAAAATGACCTATGTACAATTTGGGATATGACAATTGAAGAGGATGTTGTGCAATTGCTCCTGGAGCATAACGTACTGGAACTCTTTGCCGATTGTATAATTGCGACAAATGATAAACGTTTAGTTGAAATATTAGTGGGAATATTAGGAAACATGTGCAATTTCAAAGAGTCTCGTGATGCACTCGTTAAGGATACTTTGCTGGTTCAAACACTTCTAGATTTAACTAATTGTTCCGATTCACCGACACTTCTTCAACTCACCCGACTATTTTCTGCAGTGCTAATACATGCAGATCGTGGAACGGCATTGCAGTGGTATCAACATATATCCTTTTGCCCCGATTTCATTAAAAATATTATATTTATATTAAGTAATTCAATAAACGAACAACTTCTTCGCCAAACAATCGAAACTCTAAATGCGATATTAGCCAAATTTGCACTTATTGAACCTAATCAAAAAGTATCTGAAAATAATGCAGAGTTATTGCCAACATTTGAGCAGTTATTTGTCAATGAGTCTTTAATAAAAGCCACAACGGAAGCATTCCTAGCTTTATTACCGAGAAAAGATAACTCCGAGTTACAAGAAAATCATGATGATGATAACGACGATGTTGAAAGCACGATTGTGCTTACACAGAGTACGCACAATTTAATGCAGATTTTCCTAAACATACACTGTATATTAACGCAGTATGATAACCTGTCACAAAATAGTTATTTTCCACATATTGAGTCACTAATGGATTGCTTAGGTTGTATTCTTGAACCTCTATGCAATCCTAAGTATATTGAGCACTTGTCCAATCAGGAGCAAGATCTTTTGGAAAGCATCAATGACATCTTAGAGGTTTGTTTAACGTATTTGCATTTAATATCCGTAAAATACCTAATGTACAAAAATATTTAGTCCCTAGGAGACCCTTTCGATGAAAGATGCCTGATATATGCAATTAGTATTTGGAATTTGTTAAGATTGGAAAATGAGCGACTTGCTCGAAAAACACCACCGGGAAATGATTTTGAAAATAATGTATTTAAAGAGGTTGAATTTAATTTTGAAACCAGTTACCTAACAATACTCGATATGATAGTTCGTGTAATTAATGCTGCTACTGATCTACAGTTGGAAAATGCTTTGAAAGAAAATCTTGATGACAATATGCGGAATTTGCAAAGTACCCTTAGCATTGGTGAAGACGATCAACCATCAAAGCGATGCTATTTAAAAATACAAAATGTACTAGACAATTTACAGCATTAATAATGGATAATACAAATTTATAACATTATTCTATTCAGAATTTATTAAGCCGGTGCTATGTGCTATGTATTTAATGAACAACATAAGTTACCTAATCACAAAGATTTTAGAGTATCATCGTAAAGTTACTGTTTTCTACATAATTAGTTTCTGACTATTTTTGTCCTGATTTGTCTAGTTGCCCGCGTAGGGACTCCATCCAAGATAACTTGCCAAGTTTAACTTCGCCACTACTATTTACAGTCAAATTACTTAATGCATTTGTTGATTTTGAGTTGCGAAAGAGTGTATCATTGTTAATTACACAATCCTTTAAATGCGAAAGTGAACCATCCAGTACTACGGCACGAGATGTGACCTCAATGTTGGACTGTTCTTCAATGCACTCGGAAATGTTAATTATAGCTTGTTCAATTCCGTTTGCCTTAACAACGTTCTCTCCAGTCAGTTCGGAGAGCTGCAGATTTAATTTTCCACCGTTGGTTCTCACCTTAAGATTACCGTGAACTCCAGCTTGTAAAGCAATAATTAAATATTAGAATACACTTCTATGAGTAAATAGCCTAACTTACTCATATTAAGTTCACCACTTTTTTGTACTTCCACTTCAGTTCTTTTGTGAACATTTTTTAGTTGTAAAGAACCGGTATTGGTTACAAATTTTGACTCTTCTACATAGCAGGAGTTTGTAGAGATGCTACCAGCATCTGTTTTACAGCTTAGCTGATCACCTTGCAACTTCTCTAGTGAAATATTCTAGAGCAATATAATGTATATTTAAATTAGTATTAATTTTTTTTTTTTTTTTGTTATTCGGTTCACCTACACCTAAATCTTTTGTCTCCACCGTAGTAACTTTGCCCAATAGCATACCTTTGCAAGATATATTTCCACCAGCACTGTTTAGAGTTATATTATCCGCGCGTAACTCTTTGGTTTCTATATTTTTTTGCGCTCGAACAGTAATTTCTGAACTGAATATGTTCCGTACTGAAACGCTATCAAGAGCCTCAATATGCAAATCCGCACGAATTGGTATTTCCAGATTGCAATGAAAATCGAGGGCGTTTGCAGTTTTATTTATTGCAATATTTACGAGTCTTTCATCTTCACTCACATCAACATGCATGTTAACAGGACAATTACGATCGTGTCCACCATGCAGTTCACCGATTAGCACATTGGCATCCGGGTACTCATGCACGTTGGCAGCCTTAACTTGTAAATAAATTTCAGAGTGTATATTAATTCGCGCAAATGGATAAATGTAGCGCATAGTTTCCTGATGCACTTGTTTACTGGGTGTATTTCCTGACAACATTTTATTCATCTTATTTGGTTTTATATATTTTTTACCATACAATCTGACTTTAGGGAATCGCAATAGCGGCGACAGCCGGTAAATCAACAGCATTTCCTATTCAATGGGCTAAAATTTTATTTAAATAGTTAAAATTACTAACTTCTCATCAGCTGCTATTCAATAAAAGAAAATGTTTGTTTATCGAATATATAGAATAAAGAGAAAAATAAAATGGAAACTAGAATTTGATTATCAAAACAAAATGATAAATTTGACAAGTGGATACTAATCTCAGAGAACGTATATTATATTATATTCATATGTATAATAAACGTTCTCTGCTAATCCAATAAAATTCTCATGGCCCCCTGCTTTTTATTGCCTTAATTTAACTTTTTGCTACATTTTTAAATGAGAAAATAATATTGTTTACTTGTGTTTTAAATTTCCATATTTTTCGAATAAAATGCGAATGGCGTGGGAACCATTCAAGTTTTCCAATTTTAAAAATTAAGCGTTTCCTTCAATAATCCCGCCTACAAAAGATTCATACTATACACAGTTTTGCATACACAAAAATTATACTGTAGACAGTATTTGTTTTACTACTGAAAGTATTCTTAAAAATTGTATACTTAGAGGAATTAATAAAAACGTATTTATTATATAGAAAATCTCATTTTTATTGTATATCAATCTCCATAAATCCATCAGCATTTGTTAAATGTTGATTTTCTCTCTTCGTACCCTCTTCTACTGCGTAACTTGGTCCAATTAAGCAATTTTTCAGTACGGAACCGCGTTTAATTACAGCTCTGCTTCCAACGATGCTATTCTCAATATTACAACTATAATAAAAAATAATAAATATGTGTAAATATACATATTTAAGAGTATATGGCATTAGTTTCTTGCTTTGTCATCTCACCCCTCTTCAATAATAGCGCTTGTCATTATAATAGATTTGTTTATAATATTTTTCGGGTTGATTGTGCAATTAGCACCAAAAACGCTCAAATTAAGTGATGTTTTCTCTGATAATTTTGCACTATCTCCGACCGCGACTTCCTTCATTTGAGTTGAGTTTATGACGGCATTTGATGAAATAAGTAAGTGTTCCTGTTCGTTGAACAATTGTGGCCAAATATTGGAAATCTAAAATTAAATCAGAGTTTGTAGTAGTTACCAGATAAATGTGATTTTCATATTAAGTTGTTTTGTTTTGTTAGTGGCAAAAACCATCTTAATATCAGATATAAAAGCAGATGCTTTCGTAAACAGTCTAATTATTATTCAAATTATCCATTATTATTTACCTTTTGATTAATTGCGAAAAAGCTTAGAGTAGTATTTACACGCACACCAATACTCTCTTTAGGTGCCACAACAGCATAACAGCGAATTAAATCACCATTGTATGGTTCCTTGATTCGAGAATCGTTAAAGAGCGTAGCTTTCTGTATGCGTTGTTCTAGATGTGTCTTCGAAGCGTACTAAACGAAATAATAATACTTTTGCAATTAAAATATGCGGGTTCTAGTTAAAATATCGTACCTACATGAAATATATCATTTTCTGGTTTTATTGTAACTCCCACTTCCGATTGCATATCTGGGGCGGCAGCTGAACTCCCCATTTTTTTTGACATTTGCTTTTTAATAATATAAGGTAAGAATTCCCCTTTAAGTGTTGAAAAGTTTTCTTTCTACATATATTTGAATTTAAATTTAATTTGTTCATAATAATAATTATCATATGGATCTTACCTTAAGAAGAAAATCAATTGTCCATTTTTTCATTACATAGATATGAGAATCTACCAACCTGGAGAATACCGTCATTTTTCCATTCTTACGCAACAAATGAGCATTAACACTCATTACTTCTTCAAAATCGCTTGCGGAAGCAAGAAAAAGCAATCGATTAGAATCGGGATGAATTCCGATCAGATCACGTTCAGGTTTATGTTTTGTTTTCGGTCCGGGCAAAGTAACATCCGACTCAAATCCGCTTTTGAACAACAAGGCTGTTAAGGCGGCATCGTGTTGACGAAATTTGTTTATTAGTGGATACAAACTTACGTTCGATACAATATCACAGGATAACACCAAAAAGTCAGATTTAATTCTGCAATAAAGTTCATATGCGTAAGATGTCTGATGCTGTAATTAATTATTTTATTAATTTTACATACTTATCATGTATTATTCGCAAGCTATCGGCCGTGCCAAAATCGCTATCACTATCAATAGCCACAAAGTCAATTTTAATCTTTAGTGGAGTTCGTTCAAGCGCTTGTTGTATCTCCGAGCGCTCATTTTCCAAAACCACAACAATTACATCTTTTTTTAAAGAAAAAGTTATAGTTAAAATAAACGCAACATTCGCATATATTTTACCTTGAAAGTTATGCTTTTGGAGCATATTTAATGGGTACCATAATAATGGATATGGACCGATCGGCAATAGGCATTTCGGCGAATCAGTCAACACTTCCGGCAGACGTGTACCGCGGCCAGCCGCTAGAACTACAGCTTGAAATTCTTGAGTAACCATTGCAATTTAATTATTTTTCTTTCACTGAATTAACTGCTTTTAGAAATGCATGTAGTATGCCAAATAACCAAATATCAAACTGTCAAAAGCATCTGCTATCACTTGACATTTCTAATTTTGTTAGGGTAGTTTAATAATTTGGAAGTATATAAGCACTATAGTATTATTGAATAAAAAAAATATTTTTCATTCAATAAGTTATTTTTATTATCCGACCCACTCTTAATATGACATTAAGTTGTAATTAGGAAAAATTTTGAAATTCAATTTAGCAAAAATTTTAATACTGGAAACATTTTATTAGGCATATATATGTAATACCGGTGAAAGATATTATGTACTAAAACTGAACAAATTAGTTTTCCTTTAACTACCTAGATCGCCTACTAATGGCGCCACGCACGAAAACATGCCAGCAGAAACTGCTTGTAGAGAAGTTCGTTATATTCCTTAACCAGAAGCATACTGTCCTCGCTACATCAAGAAGCATCCCGTTATATTCCGGAGTGCAGTGTTCTGACATGTCAAAAGCTTCTTCGTCTGTGTTTCAATGCATCCAGGCGACCATATTGGTGCGGCGTAGCTTAGGACCAGCCGATTGCCTTGTATGTTGCCAACAATGTTTGTTGTACTTTGGCAGTTGTCGTATGAGGAGTCAAGGAGGACAGTCACGTAGAGGCTGTCTAGTGTTACACCTTAAATCTTAGGATTATTGACAGTCAGAATTTTAACGTCACGACTGCAATGTTAATGTCTAGTCTGTACTCCTTCGTCCAGTTCGTGAATATGGTCGCTGTGCATTTAGAGGGGGAGACTGTTCTTGCAGAGAAAAGGTGGTAAAGGCTTTTGAGCACATGCGCATGAGCACAAGTTGATAGAAATTCCTTCTAGTAGTTGAGGGAGTTTCGAAATGTAGAAATGTGTTGGGAAGAGGACTGCCTCCAGCGGAGCCCCCGGTTTAATTCTTGTAAATTTAGAGTTTTTACCTGGAACCAGTATGATGACTGCCGACCGTTCAGGTAGTTCATAGTCCCCCTCTTCAACCCTAGAGGGAAAGTGGATTGTTCAATGACCTCAAGTAACAATGCGTGTTTGAGTGTGGCAAAGGCGTTTGACAAGTCCAACCTAGAGCCACAGTTAACTGCTGTGGTGGTGACGTGCAGCTTGCAGAAGCCATGCTGGTTTTGTTAGACTCAGGTGGTAAGTGAATGTCGACAGTAATAAGGCCTCAAGTGTCTTCACTATCGCGCGATAAAACTCCTCCATATTGGCGCGTTCCCCACGTTTCAGAAGTTGGACTACTCTTCCGACTTTCTACACATTATATAGTTGAAGCGTGGTTGAAGATCTTGGTTAGGAAGCTTACTCCTAGCGAGCCTAGATGTTATAGCAATAGCATGTTACTCCGTCTGGACCAATGGATTTGGAGAATTTTGTTTTGTTGATGACACTTCGAACCTTCTAATCGGTGAAAGTAAGTGATGCGGCTTTTCTTTTTGCGCAATCGTCCGGTAACACATCGTTTGGCTTTGTCTGTCGCAGGGTGTAATGTGAACTGCCGGCTAAACAATCGCGCACTTCTTAGTGCCAAGGAGGCATGTCCATTGAATAGATTGGTTATCATGTCTCTTCGGATCAGACAAGGCTTTTATTTGATTGCCGAATCTCCAAATTTAAATCGCTTATTCGGGAATCTCAGGGATCGATATGGCATAAGGTGTCGCACTTAATAGCTAAAACAGCTGCTTTGGCTGGGAAATTGGGGCGGAGTTCCCGGATTCTTCCAGCCGAGATGAAGAGAGCGGTAGCAGCTACGGAAGTGACATTCGTCAACTATTACGACCGAAAGAATGGGTAGTGCAGTTAAGGCGCTCTCGGTAAATTCTGTGAAGAACGACCCTGTTACCTTTGTTGAAGTTAATGAAGATGGGTTTGTCCGCAAAAATAAAGTCAGGAAGTTTCTCGATCGAATTCATAATGGACACACGGTCTGATGCGATTGTAGTTCGCCAGGTTATTCTTATTATCAGACCACCACTAAGATGGTAATGTCAGGCGAGCTATTACAGGTGCCCATAATTCTGGTGGGGATATCGATATCCTGTTGATATATATTATATTAAATATTTCGGGCTCTTCATTCCTCCTGCAGCACGTGTGCTGCGCAGGCTGAAAAACGTCGGGAAGTGGCACCAACCAGTACAATAATTGCATTTGACTGATGTGACGATTCGACGTATATGTCTCAAAAGTACGCACTCCAAGGACGAAGACGGAAATTATGTTAAGTCGAGTTTGACTCATCGAAACCCCCTAAGGGAGTCTTTTCAAACGTCTCTGAGGGTAAGATAAGCGATGTGTTCGTTGGCTTGAAGCTCACTTGCTTATTGGGCCAACACAGGTGAGAAACTGGTTCTCATGCGGAGTACATTTATGCATAGATACTTACATACGAAGGTGGCCCGATAATACTTAGCCAAAAAAACCACAAACAATGATTTATTTCTCATCAGACTCTCTTTAAAGCCGATATGTTTCCTTCAAGTCCAACTTTTTAACTCTAAAAAAAATATTTCACATAGAAAGCCTCTGTGGTGGCGATGGTGGTAGACGTATACAGATCACAACTTGTGAACCCCAGAAAGGGGAGTTTTCATTTTCCTCCGAGCTGGTTTTACGTATCAATCTCACTGATTCGTCTGTTCCTTAGTCTATGCTGTAGAACAGTCATAATTAGTGTCTAATATTGTTGTGAAATGGTCCCACTCTTCACGCTTAAAGTTTACTAATGTCGCGCGGTTTTTTCAGAACGATCCTACTATCTCAGCTAATTTACATAATTGGATATCCAGTGAACCGGAATGATAGTAATTTCTACTAGGGCTCGTCAAAACAATTTTTGACAGTCACAATCAAAGAAAATGATAGAGAAGTTTCGCCAGTATCCAAACCAAGAATCGAATAATTTATTAATTCTTTTCCTTTTTTTCGCTTGCATTCGCGGTCAGAACAAAATCACGAAAACGGTCGAAATTTTTACAGTAGCCGTCCTCGCGAATGTACAAGGCAATATTGAATTACTCTTACGGCTCTTATTAGTTACACCAGCCAGAACAACCCAGAAGCATTATAGAAATTCAATATTTTCACATATTTAATTTAATTTATGTTTACAAAAGTACAAATAACTGTTCATATTAAGGTACACATATAATTCGATTTTTGGGACGACTTTCGAATTCGTTATATGCATGCATATACATAGATATTATAACAGTAAATAACTAAGAAAGAGTAAAATTAAAAATTGTTTACAATTGGTTAGACTTAATGTTTAAAGCTAGATTAGGATCGAAGGCTTCGATTTGCGCTTTGAATACAATTCAGATTGCAATTGCTGTACAAGATAAATACAAGATATGGATACCGTAAGCAAGAGTGTGGAGAAACTACAGTTGAAGAGAAAGATAGCGAGTTTGATTTAAATTGAGCAACTTTACTTTCTACGTTCGTATAGGTAATCGTCCTCATAGTACCGCGGCGTCGAGGTGGCGACGAAGAGCTGTGGGCGGCGCTGTAATAGTGAAATGTTAATCTCCTCTGGTGTACGGTAAACTTGTGGCTGTGGCACGGCATGTTGCAGGGGAGATGCAGCCGTGAAGAATCTGTAAGGGCTCGGTGTAACCAGTGGAGCGATCGTTTGAGCGATGGGCCGTTGTTGAATTGGGTGCTGTTGTATGGGTTGCTGTTGCTGTGGCTGAGTCGTTGTTGCGGTGGCAACTGGTTTGCGGTAAGCGGTTGTTTGCTGTTGTTGAGGCTGTGACTGTTGATGGACTGGTTGATGGCGCACCTGCTGCACTTGTTGGCGGGTCTGTTGGTAGATGGGCTGTTGCTGCTGCTGCTGCTGGAAGCCCACTTGAACCTGGTAATGTAAAAGATGTATTCTATTATAATAATTCAATTATAGCAATTTCCTTGGTTACTCACAGGTTGACGCTGATGACTCACGCGTTGACGTGGCGCTTCCTCTTCATCTTCGTAACGCTCATTTTCATAGTAGTTCTCGGGATAGTAGCGTTCTGAGTAGCGCAAGGTCACATTTGGTTTACTTTGGTGTTCCTGAAGATTGATTGGTTTGTATAGGTAATCGTTGACAATATGATATTTCGACGATTGCTGGCAAATATTGTCATGCGATGGTGGCATACAGATGRGGTGGATTTGATGGAAGGTGAAGCCCTCCGGACAGATCCAAGAATGGCGTTGGTTGTCTTGGCAGTAATGGAATACTTCGCAGTTGAGCGACTCATCGGCGTAATAGCTGCAGGAGCTGTCTCTTATACACATCTGTTGTCTTGGCAGTAATGGAATACTTCGCAGTTGAGCGACTCATCGGCGTAATAGCTGCAGGAGCGTCAAATAAAATATAAATAAAATATTTATTTCAAAAATCTAAAAACCAACAACCGACCCTGAGTTTTTCGTGTTGCAATTGAACGACGACTTAGCCAACAATTGTGACAATCGGTCCGGCTCCTCCTCTACCTCCTCTTCGCTTTCCTCCTCGCTGGTTAGTGGTTTCTTATTCTGCTTCAGGTAATTACTCTGCTGCTTCACATTTCGACTTTGATAGATTTGTCGTGGCGCTTCCTCCTGATCCTCCTCTGACTGACTGTAGTCATACAATTGACGTTGTTGTATTTGTTGTGGCTGCTGTTGTTGTCGGTAAGCTAAATGCGTCTGCGCTTGCGATTCGAATTCATCCTCCTCATCGGTCGCTTCAATGGAGCGTGCAGCGAAGCCTTGCGGTTTAGCGGTAGTGGCTGAGGCGAGCACATCACTGCTGGCAGCCGAGTACACGCTGCCCAATAGGCATGTCGCGGAGACTAGCAGAATAAGTCGTAAACTGAAATTGGTAAATAAAAACATAGAATAATGCACATTATGTTTGTGTAAATATAAAATATAGCCAACAACAAATTAGGTAATTATTGTGTTGAATAACAATGAAAAATAAAAAATTCTAAATATAATAGTTATAAAATAATAAAAGCAAAGTGTTAAGAAATTTATGGTTTTGTAATAGAATAATTATATTTTTTTCGAATTTATGGTCATCATATAACAATTTAATGCATACGAAAAATAAAACCGTAAATGTTTATGATCCCTTTTCAGCTCTATGAGCTCTTCAAAAATTCCGACGTTTTCGAGCCAAAATACAACGATTTAATGTGGTTTGTAGGCCGGTGGTATCATCGATCCACATTTCTTCAAAACTGATGTCCGTGCGAACGTAACCGTTAATGGTGACCAGTTACCAGTCGAAATGCTTGAACGAGTCACGGAAAATTGGACTCAACGTATGAACCATCTGAGATGTTGCCGCGGCTAATATCCAAAAAACATAAATGCCAAGAAATGTTATTTGGAATGATAATAAACATTCCTCATTAAATTTAGACTTCTGTATTTTTTCTTTAAAAAGGTAGGGAGCCTCGAAAGGGCTCGAGTGATGGCAGTAGTAAATTGTACATCAAAAATTGCGTTTGGTCAATAACTACTAACCATGCATTATGCAAATATGGCTGGTTAGCGAGCAAAATATCATATAATATAGTAAGTTCTTTATAATCTCAAAGTTACAATTTTTTTCGAAATATGTGGTTGGCTTTTTTATATTCATATATTTGAAATCGTCTAAGAATAACAGAGGATTAGCATTTATTAGAAGGTTTTTCTTGCTAAAAACACTTATGATGAATCGAAAATATATAGAAAAATTTTTCCGAAGTCACAACTAAAAAACTAAACCAGTAGCAGTCACGTAACATCTTATCAAAGCATTTTTAAAATACTAAATTATTTTTGTGCACTTGGCATACCAGGATAAATGTCATGCATACAAATTTCATGCAGTGAAAGAAAGTAATGACGGCTTATGGCCGTGAATATATCAGAAAAGAGAAAAGTATAATTCAAATGTTAATTTGTTTTTAGGGTGTGGACAAGTTATTTTTGTGTTGAACTTGCGTGAAGTTTTTTTCAATGCCTAATGGAATTTGAAATAAGAATTGATGATGTTGCGGGAGCAAGACTTTCCCAAATTGTTATACCGAGCGATCAAATATGCTATTTTTGGTCCCATATATGCGATAACCGGCCAATGCATATTCAAGTAAAGTATGAGGCAATGCTTATGGCGAGATGACTCACGATTTCAGACGAAAGGAGCCAGACTCATTATCGTTATTAACATATTATCATATTTGACCTTGCTAATGAGCTCGGGCTATATTGGCAATGCGACTGACAAAAGAAGATCCATGAGAAATAATTCACAATGTTTTCATTCCCGACTAATAGTTCTAAGAATGACAGTTCCAAAAGCAAAATCTACATAAATGACAGATCAAATTGTGAAATAGGAACAGAAACGCGCTTCTTCTGTAGTAACCCATACGTAGATGGTAGCTTCAAACTAAATGAATACCCAATCAGTTTTTCAAGCAAAAATTGTGGGGATAACCGAAGGCGTCAAGTAGGTTTCTACTCTAACAAGCAAGTCCAGAAACCATAATTCTAGTGAACGGTCAAACAGTAATAAGGCTATCCGCAGTGCCAATTCGGTTAAGGTAAATAAAAAGGCAGATGAGTGACTCGCTGCCATAGACGGTACAGCTACTTTAAAGGTTGGTTGAAACAATAGACTGTTAGTTAGTGTTTTTTTTTCGTGTTAGTGTTTTTTCGTTGGTGGTTTTTGTTCAGGTCATATGACCACCGAAAACGATTAACCAAGTGGTCGTAAAAAAGGGCAGTTATATGGGAAAACATCTAAAAATCCACAAAATGTTTTTAGATGGCCGCAATTAGAAGTTAATCTAAATAGCTGATTCTATAGCAATATCTGAAGAACGTGTTGGACGCATTATTAAGGTATGCGACAGCACTGTGCAAAGTGTGTCACATGAGAGCGTACAATTGCCGTTCTCACCATGTAAAAAATTTACGAAAACAATAACAAAACTAAATGATATTGGCTTTTATTTGTTTAGACTTCGACGTATTATGAAGATTTGGGTCCACAAAATAATAGTCGGTAGAGAGAAATTGACCTAGGCTTCATATAATTGGTGCTAAAATAAATGTTTCAAATTAGTGCTTGACAGGAAAACTATTATGAGGAGCATCAAAGCAGGTTGTAAAACAATCGCGCACCCCCAGAGAATTTTTAAGGGGTTACATGGGTTTACGGGTTTCAAAAAGTCGAATTTTTTTATTATGTCATAAAATTTTACAACAACTTTAGAACGCGGGCGCATCTTTTATTCAAGGGGTCACCGGAAATGACATCGCAATGACCGAGTTTAAAATATTTTTTCAAAAAATTTCAGAATTTCTTTGTTAATAGTGTATATTTGTAACAATAAAAAATTCTAATAAAATATTTAATTTTTTTATGAGAAAAAATTTATTGAGAAAAGGCTGTTTTTTTTATCCATGGAAACCCATGTAACCCCTTAACCTTAAATAAAAGCTAAAAGTTAGCAAATTTTTAAACCACTTTATATACTAACTTCCATTTGCAGATATTGTATTTTATAATTATTTCTTGTAGCATTCGTAAACTTCATCCTGGCTTGAAGAGCATCTTCTGCTTTATTTATACTTGTAATCCATACAATACTATGCAATCAATGAAACTACTTTATGATATGGGAAAATTTCGAAAATCCCCCACAAAAGAAGCTCAGTAACAATTGAATTACATACACGCACACACACACAGGTATTAAATAAAGTTTAAGAGCATACGTGAATAAAAATAACAATATACACGATTGTGTTGCATATTTATAAGCATCACTGTACATATCGTTGAGCACATACACATACGAAAAATTCAAAAACAATCAGAGTAAAAAAAGTACGCGGGAAAATTTGCGCAGCGAACTTTGGAGCTGCAGCAGCAGCCTGTTAGATCGGCAAGCGAACAAGTCGAAATTACGAATACACAAAAGATGCGCCAAAACAAACAAAACATACACTTATACAGCTTCAAAAAGCTAAACGCAGAAAGTCCAAATAGAAGAAGAAAGAAGTGAAAAAAGAAAAAATGCAAATAAACATGGTAACTTCACGTTGAGTAGGATGCAAGCGGTCGTCGATATGATTATGCAATCGAAAACGATGCGGTCGGTGCTGGCGTTGTGGCGCAGTGTGCAGTGTCTAATAAATAGTGGGAAGTGACACTGGCACAGCTAGACGCTCTCGCACATGTTGTGCTACATTTGAGCTTCACTGTCAATTGGGTTCATACATATGCACACACACACACACACAGCGTAGAATTGAAGATGCTACCATCATATGAATGAGCGCACATTGAGAGTACAAAACGGCGAAAACAGGAGTTGCAGCGCGAGCTTAATATGGCTTTCAATATCTACATTTCTATGCGCAACACATGTGTGCATGCATAAACAATAAATTCTGTAAATGTACCGTTACTAATTTTAGTTGCCTACATTTACATATATATATTTTATTGTATATAAAGGGTATTTTTTAAGACAAGTGGTTTTCAAGAAGAACTACAACGCATATAACTCGCGACGCCTTAATTTTCTCCGCTCTTTTAACACGCCTCTTCAGTAAAGTTTGCCATTTCATCATGGAAAGATATACGATCCAACAACGAGTCATATTTATGGCCGTCATAATCGTAAAATTTTAATCCGCAGGCACAGTAAAATATGTTCCCGTGCCAGTGAGACAAGACAGAAGTGCCCGTAGTGTCGAGAATATTGCTTTCGTTAGCGTATCAATTGAGGAAGACCCACACCAGTCTCTCACACGTCGTTCTCTAGCATTGTACATCTCTGTGACATCATTGTGGCTATTTTGACGATAAAATCTTGGCCAACCTGCTTTCAAGATCAAATTGACGCAAAAACTGAAGCCGCTTGAACACAATAATGATATGTTCGTAAATTGGGCAGAGAAAGAACTTGAAAATGATCCGGATTTTCAACGAAAAATCATCTTCATCGATGGTGCTCATTTCTGGCTGAATGGCTTCATCAATAAAATGCATTACTGATGGGTCTGTTGTATTCCCCATTGACTGTAACATTATGGATGGCTTCAGTTTCGAAGCCACACAGCATATAAAATCTTTTTTTTTTAAGATGTTATGCGATTTGACATCGTTTGACCTGATGATAAATCAGTTATCTTATTCTAACCGAAAACCAATATGCTCGGCGTTATTGCCGAGATAAAGTTGGTTATGCTGTGGAAAAAATATTGAAAAATTGGACCGAAGTTTTTCAAAAGACACAGTCGGAATGACCATATGCTCGAAATTCTTTTAAAATATTGAATTGCCTGACCCTAAAAAATACTCTATAGATATGAACAAGGCTTCTACAACACACCATAACCGCTAGACATATTTTGTTTTTACTTTTTGTCATGCTTCCAACTTTATTGCAGAGCGGAAGGTGCAACATGTGACTGACTCCCCAACAAATATAGGTAAATGCAAGTATGAGAAGCTACTAAAACAGTCACATATGTTTATATTTAACTACAAATATATACGCGCTTTAGCAAAGCTCTAAAATGTGGGCTGAAGACTTTCAGCCAGTCTTTCTCGATGCTGGCGCAGCCGCATAGACGCTGCTGTATTTGTATGCATGTGTGTCTGTATAAAGTGAGCAAATTGCAATGATGATGGCAGCGTTGTTTGGTGTGAAAAATTTACGGTTCATATCGGCACATACGTTTGTCTTGAGAATGCACGGCAATGACGCTTATTTAAACGCCAAATGTAAGCTCATCAACTGGGTTGTAAAGATGTAAAGATTTACGACAACAAGTGCGCTGTGTGAGTTCAGCGTTTCGAGATTTATGGCGGCATAAAGTTTGCTCTTTAGTTTAAAACGTACCTATGCCGCACATGCGTGGGAAATGTGTTGCAATATGCGTTATGGTTCTTAAGTTTTGCATTTTACTAAAGACTTAAGCAGCGAACTTGTGGGCGTGTATAAATGTAGCCGTAAGCGTATTAGTGATTGTAAATCAGAAACTATAGAAGACAATGATTAAACGTGTAAAAAGTGTCGCAGCTTATAATTTATGTATCTATGAGCCGCAACAAAGTTAACAGACTATTACGCATATTCGCACGTCTGCCAACAAAAAAAAAAAGATCATAGAAATGAAAAAAAAATAGCGTGATTTACAGGGTGCGCCATCTTTYATGAAACTCCTGATTAAATAAATAAAATAAAAATAATAAATAAATAAAAAAACAAACTTATATAATACTAGCTGACCCCACAGCCGTTGTCCTGCGTGAAATTATGTGTTTTAAAATGAAAAGAAAGTTGAATTTATCATTTAATTTTTTTCCAATGTAACGTTGCTGATAAAGCACATTTTTTGGTTTCTGTTTCGGTGTACAGAAAAGATGGTTTGCAAACTCGTGAGCACGCCACGTATGAAAAACAAAGAACTTCCAAACTTGGCAAACCAAGTTGTGTCCTGTTGATCGTCACCTCAGATGCAATTTTCACTGGAAGCGGAATACGTTTGAACTGAAATGGAAAATCATCAGAACTCAAAGGAATTCGTAGAATCAAGCATTCTGTCCACTTGTATTCGATAGGTGCATCACAATCAGTCGGATTCCATTACACAGTTTCGGTCCATGAAGATTGTGAAACATAATTATGACAGATCAAACTTTCAGACGCCAATGATGCGGTGGCATACGAAGCCTCCACAAAGAATTTAGAAATTCCACTGGATAACACACGGCGTCGTCTTTATTGTCAATACGATCGATCGATTTATATGAGCGCAAGTCTCCCGGAATTTGACTTTGAATCTTCCAGTTTAAGTCAACAACATCGGTATTTTTGGCAGCTAACATTGCGCGTGCACTTAAAGAATCGTAGTTACTATAATTTGGCCAATGTTCGGATAAACATTCGTGATGAGTTCATCTTTCATGAATTGATAAACGGCGGATGGAGTTGATATCGAACCATCGGAAGTATCAAGCCGAATTGACCCATTTCCAATTTTTAGCGAAGACGATGTAAAATGTTTTATTTATTTTATTTATGTTACTTTTGTTCGCTGGCTTACTTCGCCAAAACTTGTACACACCGTACCATTCACAGTTCGCAATGACTCAAATGAAGTTTAACCGCGAACATTAATCGAAGGTAGAAACCATCGTCATTTTACGGGTGGATTGTATAAATTCGTCCTAAAGAATTAGTTGAGAACACACCTGAATATTAATCTACTGGTTTGCCTTCCTTTCTGCGTAGCTATTTCTTCGACGATGCATTCCATGTATGTCAAGATATTTCCGAATAGAGCAATGTTCTTAAGAAAAAACTCGTAAATGTTAATTTTGTTGCTGGCAATGTTTTAATTGGCTGTACTGTATTCTCTGAGTTGAAATATACCCTTTGGCCGTCTTGCAGACACAACGGTCGGAAAACGTTCATGAATTGCAAAAGTAAATATCCTACAAAGCGCTTTATTGCAGTTCACGTATCGACCCATTTGATACTTGCTGATCTCATCTCGTTCAAGACCAATAACCGCCTTCTTGTTTCCTTTAGTGACGTACTTACAAACGTATTTTATCGATTACACCAAACTGCAATACTCAACATTAATATGAGTTTTGAATGTGAATTAGTGGTGAATATATTATAGTACAATCCATGACTTGTCAACTTCGATATTCATTCTCCTAAATTAAATGCCGAATGTTCTGTCATTGTCGGCTGGTTGAGCTTCGCGGATAGAGTGGATATCCATCATTTCTAGTTTGTGTTTCCGAAAGAAAAGCACGTGGGTAGTGTTTCGTGCATTTTTTGTCAGCCATACAAACCGAAAAGGGATTGTAATGTTCGAAAGGTTCATGAATCATATTGGTTTTCACAACTTCGAATAATACTGGATCTTTGTCTGCAACGTTTGAATTTCCGCAGAAATTATTTCATCAATTTGATCTGATAACCACCATCCAAAGAAGAATGTGTACGTGTAAACCCCTTTTTTGCCATTCAACAGAGTACATCTAGCATACAACAGCACCATCAAACATCATGACTTTTGTTTGAAAAGCTGTGCCATGACATCGCGATGATCGATTGTTGATTGACCGCGATCCATAATTCCGCATGTACATATAGCATCGCATCCTGACAGTGCTTCTTGCCTTGCCTTGCCTTGCCTTGGGTTCGCAAAAAAAACGCCGTAACAAATTTCAATTGATCACTTTACGTGAAACACACATATGTATCTATGTAAAGTTTTCAGTGAATAATTTTAAATAATTTTTATTTTGAATAGCCGGAATTAAAAAAGCAAGCGACAGAAATTGAACGATTCAAATAATTCACAAATCAAAATATTGAAAAACAAAACAAACAAAAATTAAAAAAAAAATATGTATGTATGGAAAAGAGTTACTTTTTTGGAACTATCCAATTTTTCGACTTTTCCTCATGAAAGGTATAAGGTATTTTTACTTTTAAACCTTCCCCCATCCAGTAAGATTGGTGCAGCCGTTCTCTTAGCATTACTAGCAAAGAAACATTCGTTCGTTGGTATGGGAAAAAGGAAGGGCTGTTTTCAGGGGTTTCCCGGAAATTATTCGAAATTTTCTTGCCGTAAAAACCATCCTTGAACCTCAACGGCCACATTAATAACAGAATTATCAAATTTGGCTCAATCGTATGAAAGTTATGAGCGTACATACATTTTGGCGATTCATTTTTATTTATATATGTACATAGATACATAGATTCAATAAATAACCGTATTTGATATCCGATAAAATTATATAATTTAATCTGATACAGTTTGTTTAGACAATTTTTTTAATGAATAAAGTACATAGCATGGTGAGCTTTGTTAATGCTTGAGATGTATAGCCAAATTTTCGGCAGAAGAATTGACTTTTAGATCGTCAATAAGGCAAGATCGGCTGCCATTTACTTGGCTTAAAAAAAGGATGTCAATTTCACCATTCATTGAAGTCCAACGACCTGGGACCTAAGGATGGTTTTGATACAAAAGGCAGGTATCCTAAGTCGTTTCATAAATATCGAATGTACTTTCTATTCCTTTATATGGGATTTTGTTTATTAACGCCGCCAGATTGTATGATTATTAATTGTTCAAGAACTATTTTCGATGTAAGCATATTATTACTTATTCGATGTTTCAGTGTAAAGTGTAAAGCAATGAATGGTTAGAATAGTAGTGAATTGAGATTTCTAAAACAATCTTATCGGTTAAATCACTGATTAGTTACCAAGAACGCTATTAAAGATTTCTGTTGAAGCGCCTACGAGTTTCTTAAGGCTTCAGTTTGCCTCACATGGAGGCAAATCTGGTGTACACGATGGTTAATCGATGGTATTTATTGCGCTTTTGGCTTTCAATATGGCAACAATAGGGGCTCGATGCGATGGTGTTTGAACTGTTCTTCCACAACTCCGGTCGTTTTTGACGGATATTTTTACGCAAACGCCTAAAAACGGCCAAAAGTTCGTGATTTACCAAACCACGAATATCGACAAAAGGATGTGTATCACCTTGATTTTAGAACGGCTTTTTCGTGGTTTTTTGATTGTTTCCCTCCAATCCATTTAATTTAAGTTTTCGGCTGCTCTTTTGTCCTGACCTATAAATGGACAGGTATTTTATTATTTGAAAGCAATCCATTTGAATTTGTCATCCCTTTATGTAATTGAATAAATAGTTGTAATAATGGTGAAAATCGGCGAACTTTATTTAGTTTTTATAAATGCTGATTTTCTGCAACTCCATTTTGAAGCACTTTGATTGCTGCCAGAGATATGAAATATATACGTTTGTGCATAAAAAAAAATCTCGCAAGCTTTTCTATGGACTAAAGTCAATTCTATTATCTCAATACTCCATTAGAAATAAGCTAGAACAACATTCGTTCTATCTCTGCTGTCGCTAGCCGAGGCAACGTAAACATTAATCATATTAGGAATCTTCGAAACATTCTCGCCTTTCAAGAGCCGTAGTTGTAAAGCAATCTGGAGCTGAAACTCTGTCTAATAGCCAATATTCGCAAATTAACTTTCTAAGTGGACCAGAAACAACACCTGCTAACATTAGCGGCGTTATTGCTGTGCGCTTCCTTTGTGGCCGCAAACTCAAGTGGCATGAAAGTAAAAGTTGCATTAACAAGTCATAAGTATTGCAGCGTTACCGCCTCTGCAAACTTTCTTTTCGCTCTCGTGTTAACGGCGGTTTTGTTATAAATTTGACTATTTTCATCCGCACGTTTGCATGTAATGGACTCAATTAGGTATTACGCCGTTAAAGCATTATAGCAGCAATAGTAAATCAAAACAATGCAGTGTTTTACGTCAACTTGCAGCTTTTTACCCCATTGGCTACCAGTTTTCGATTACAACATTCGTCAGCTCAGACATACTACTTATTGATTAACATGCTGTCTCGGTCAATGAACGTCCGCTTAATGTCGACTATTTCTCGTATTTAACTAAATAAATATTTTTATACGTAAATATATATTGCAATTGTATATTCACTCTGACTTTATGTTGCTGGTAATGATTATGTGTATTTAACTAGCGGTCAAAGACATGGATTTCCGCTGAAAACTTTTGTTGTAGTTGTTCTTAACAATTGTACCGTTTGTTGCGGCGTCGGTATGCGATGAAAGCCATAAATATGCGTGAATTAATTTTAATTATTTTTTTTAATTTAACTAAAATTGCTTGCGAGATCGTGTGACTCCAGTTGTGCACTTGGCTGCGTTTTTTTTTATAAGCACTAACTTCTTGAGTAGGCTATGATGAAAATATAATATATAACTTTTACTTTTTCAACTGCGAGAACTTGCAATCTATTTATTGACATTGAAAATTAACTTTAAGAAGAGACCAAAAAAATATATATGGCATATACATTAGGTCTCCTCCCGTCTATGGCTTACAAAAGAATTTCTGAAGCGACTTAGAGAAATTCTGAAGACAAATACCCAAAACAAAAAGCACATTTTGAGCTCATGTTCGGTTTGTCATTGCATCTTGACAAGTTATTTGAAAACTTTTACAAACCTTAAAGTTTGTTAGACTCCGAGTATTTTACCTAATATTCTCCATAGATGTAAAATAATGTTCGTATTTAAAAAATTCTACTCTGTAAGACTTTTTAATTTAAAATTTGCGAGAAAACTTATTCGTCGAAATTTTGTTCTTCTAGATTGGTATGACTGTCAGTGACATCTGTGCGAAATGCCACTTCAAAATAATAATTAGTATTTAGTATACGCTTGTCATTAAGAAGTACATAAAATACATTAAGCGATTTTTACGACGATTGAAATTATTAAACAAGGAAGATCCATTGAAGTTTGTGTGCGGAGCCAAATTTTCAGTACCGACACGTTCAGAATGTTGGAAAAGGCCTTCAGTGATAATTGTTTGTCACGCACAAGTGCTTTTGATTGGTCCAAATTACTCAAAAATGAACCATATTCAAGTCGGCCATCAACATCAACTGATGATCAATACGTCAATAAATGAAAAAATTGGTCAGATCTTACTGGCATCTTTGGGATATCGGAAGGATCAGTGAAAACCAATCATTTGGGCCTAAGTGAAAATAAACGATTGGTTTCAAAATCAATCAAGTTAACGTCTGTGAGACAAAGCTTTCCGACTACCAGGATGTCATCAATCGTATTATTGCTGGTGATGAGTCTTGGATCTGAAGCTCTCTCTATAAAGCTGAAAAACTACGTCAAAACAACTCAAAATTTTAAAGTTATGTTGATAGTTTCTTTCGATTATCGAGGTGTGATGCACTCCGAATTCCACCTGACCCGCCAAACTGTCAACAAGGAATAATATTTGAGTGTTATGCGTTATGTGCTCAAAGTTATTCGTAACAAGTAAAGAAGGGCTAAGTTCGGGTGTCACCGAACATTTTATACTCTCGC
>NW_017534741.1:1910089-1920884 GCF_001853355.1 Bactrocera latifrons | reverse complement strand
GATGCAGCTTCCTTCTGACATTTCTTCCGTAAAATTTTGTGTTTCTGACGTTTTTTGTTAGTCGGTTAACGCAATTTTAGTGATTTTCAACATAACCTTTATATGGGAGGTGGGCGTGGTTATTATCCGATTTCTTCCATTTTTGAACTGTATATGGAAATGCCTAAAAGAAACGACTCTATACAGTTTTGTTTACATAGCTATAGTAGTTTTCGAGATATGTATAAAAAAGTTAGTAGGGGGAGGGACCAAGCCCACTTTCCAAAAAAGTTACGTCCAAATATGCCCCTCCCTAATGCGATCCTTTTTGCCAAACTTCACTTTAATATMTTTATTTATGGCTTAGTTATGACACTTCATAGGTTTTCGGTTTCCGCCATTATGTGGGTGTGGCAGTGGGCCGATTTTGCCCATCTTCGAACCTAACCTTCTTATGGAGCCAAGAAATACGTGTACCAAGTTTCATCATGATATCTTAATTTTTACTCAAGTTACAGCTTGCACGGACGGACGGACAGACGGACAGACGGATTTCAACTCTACTCGTCACCGTGATCACTTTGGTATACATAACCCTATATCTGACTCTTTTAGTTTTAGGACTTACAAACAACCGCTATGTGAACAAAACCATAATTCTCTGTTTAGCAACTTTGTTGCGAGAGTATAAAAAGTGGCCGGAATTATGCGTAGACAACTCTAGATTTTTGCACCACGATAATGCACCGTCGCATACTGCTTTGCTTCTGCGTGAGTTTTTCGTCAAACTTTCAACCAATATCGAGCCGCAACCACCGTATTCGCCTGATTTAGCTCCGTGTTACTTTTGGCTATTCAGTAAACTTAAATGACCGCTCCGGGAAAACCGTTTTGAGTCAACAGAATATATTAAACGTGAATCTCTACGTGCATTGAAGGCTATTCCAGACATTGATTTTACAACTGTTTTGAGAATTGGAAAAAATGTTGCACAAATGTATTCGGAGCAAGAAAGATTACGTTGAAGGGGCCATTGCTCATTTTAGTATACTAATTTTCCCTAGTAGTATTAGAGTAGAATTAAGAAACTTCTGCAACTTTGATATTTAAAGATTTGATAAATATTAAAGTAAGGAATTTACGTCAATTAGAGAGAATTCAGAAACGTAGATGTTCACTTTGCAAAAATTGATAGAAAATAAGATCGAGTTGAATGTTTTTTATTCTTTAGTTCTCAAAAATTAAGTATCGCATATAGTATATTTAAGTTCTTTCGATAAGACTTTTAATTATGTAACTAATAAAAAAAATAACCAGAAATTAGAGGTTGAGCCCGAGGATTGATAGTAAAGAGACCCGAAGTGGTAAAAACTTTGACAGATCATATCTTCAAACAACAGTAATCATTAAATATGATACTTTAAGGCAATATAGAATGAGACACTCAATTTGGTATCATATTAAAAATAGTGTCTCGTTAATAATAAAAAAATATGTATTTAATATATTAATTAATATATTATTAATTGAGAAAAAATCATTCCGAAAATCCCAAATACCAAGACTTTATAAAAACATTTTAATTGCACACTTTTTCGGAAAAGAGCTG
Source organism: Bactrocera latifrons (assembly GCF_001853355.1). Taxonomy (NCBI): domain Eukaryota; kingdom Metazoa; phylum Arthropoda; class Insecta; order Diptera; family Tephritidae; genus Bactrocera; species Bactrocera latifrons. Next base: position 1,919,296 of record NW_017534741.1, on the reverse strand, counting down.
TTCTCAGTATGCCTTATTGGCACTTAAGGAGGAAAATCCCAGCTGGGTGTACTTAAAAAAATATTAAAATAAAATAAATCATCCATGCTTAGCTGCGCTCTTTACACATTTATGTAATGTGTGTATGTACACATAGATTTGTTTGTAGTTTCAAACGTCTCGCATCACTCGTGAAGATACGCCATGCTTCACCTTTGCAACGCCGCCGCTCGACGCATTTGGCAGTCAAAGTAAAAGGTCAAATGTACGCGGCGCAATTGAAAAATCAAACGCGCAAGCGCACAGCAGCAACAACGCAAATCATTAAGGAAATTGCATACATTCGGGTATAACTGCGACGTAAGCAACAGCAATAATAACCAGCTTACATATTTATACATATTTATTTGTTATAAATCAATAAATGAAGCTTGATGTGCATAATTTATGGCAGACAATTTATTGCGAGTTTTGTTTGTTTCTAATTCTTTTTTTCGTTTTTGCTGGACAAAATGTTGTAATACACACAACACCACCGCACGATTGGTTGCAACTGTGTTGTGTTTCGCTGCGCTGACGTCAATGAGTTTGTCATTACTGGGTTAATTAAAAGCAGGCAAAAGCGATTTCGCCAATCTGAACGGCAAACGAGTCACTAAGTTTGGCCGAAATCGCTGGGGAATGGGGAATGCATGCAGAATGGGCGCAAAAACCCGCTTGACCACAATGGCAGCGCCGCAGCAGCGTTAAATGGGCTGAACACCAAAGAAAGTGCATGTGTAATGCTTGAGAGTGTGGCATGTGTGTGTTGAGTGTGAGCTGCAACAACACAGTGAAGTGTTGCCGTAATCGGAATGCTGACGTGATTTTCGCTTGCAACATTTTGTATTTTTTTCGTTTAATAAATTTTGCTGTTTGCTTTGATTTTCTTTGCCAGCCGACCGTGCCACAAGCATTTCCTAGTGAACCACATAATGTGCGTCGCCGCGACAGCGTTCGAAGCGCAGACGGGCCATCAAAAATACAGTGGCTTACATTGCTAAATAAAGCGATTTGCGCACACAAGCGCCCCTATGCATTTCTTTGGGGCTAGTATATGCTCTTATGCGTTATTATGCGCTGCTATGCGTAACTAATGTATGCATACTAGGCCAAACACTATCAAAAGTGTATGTAAATTTGCATTAGCTGTTTTTAATAGGCGGTGCCAGCGGCGGCGGCGACAATAATTGCGGCATTTTTCATTTGACTTTTCGTCGCTCTAAAATAGAAGCGTAATAGAAATGTGGGTTAAGTGAAAATTGCGACTGCAAAGCGCAGTTATATCACTCACCATTGACGCCGTTGAATTGTAAAAGCGGCGCATGCATATTCAATTCATAACATATATGTATATGTGTGCTTGTTTGTATGTATGTGTGCAATGATTTACGAAACAAGTCATCGTAGCTACATTAATAGTGGTGTCTTAGATTCGTTTTCTATTAAATTTGGACATTGTGTTACTGCTGGCGTTTGCTTCAGATTTGCGGTGTGGGTTTACCACTGCGGTCTGGCAGTTTATCATATCAACTTGATACTTCCTTGTTATTTCGCAAGTTACGTGTTCGCTATCATTTCTAGCATTGCGCCTGTGTATGTGTGTGCATGCGTGCGTTACTATAACTGTAATAGATACTTAGTTTATTGTCGTCGATGCGGTAAACTCGAGAGTTTAAGTTTGTTGTTACCCAATTGGTAAATTGAGATGAAAAAATGACATTATTGTGGGGGGCAAATTATTGGCAACAACTTTGTGTCAACTTATGTACGCATAATATTACATAATGCCATACATTTTTAAATAAATACTTCAATTGAGTTTACTTCAATATTTTTATGTCTAAGTGAAAAAACATTAAACAAATTTTTATAGATTCAGAGAATTAGAAAATACTAAATAGCAATTATATAATGACTTTAATCCATTTGAAGTATTTTATAGATCCAATGAATTAAATAGTTTTTTTAAAAAGCCACACGTCTTTCTAGCCTATAAATTGGGCGAAAATACATAATAAGCTGCAATTTTTTTAATGAGCATATATACTTYCATAAATTTTAAGAGCTGGAGTTGGAATACACTAAGGTGAAGCGGCGACCTTTAATCAAATTTTTTAAATTCAAACATATTGTTAAAAACCTTATTAAATCTGATGTCAGATAAGAAGTCGCTGTTGCTATTATATAAAAATTTGTATTTGATGAGATTTAATCAAAATAATGGAAATATGAATAATCAAAACAAACAAAAAAAGACGTTAATTTAATATAACTTATAAATACAAAAGATAGACTGAAATTTCATAAATAAACGTTGCACAGAATACGTAGCCATTTGTAAGTAATACATATCATTTTATGATGCTATAATATCTTTCCACCAATTTCTACCTTTTAGCGTTATTACGCAGGTTACCTTTTGTATTTCAGTTTTGATGGCCCTAGTGTTGCAAACTGGCTAACTCACAACTTTATCGTAAAGTTTGAAATTTTTATCGTTACACATATTCAAAATGTTTGACATACGAGCGCCATATGTATTGTTTACAGTAACTAAAAATATTCATATCGGCCAAAAAAAAGGAAAATCATGCGCGAACACTTCTGAGGTCTACAACTTTCGACGTGGATTAACTTAGCACCAGTGCAATGATGAATTTAATTAAATTTTTGGAGACAAGCCTTTATAAAAGACCATTGCTTAGCGATGGTATGGTACATTCAATCGAGGTGGTAGATCATTCCAAGATGGTTTTCATGAAGGTCGTAAAAAATCAGTTGTTATTTCGGAAAGTATCGCTGCTGTGCTCAAACTAATATGGCCTGGAAATATTTGTCATGCCATGTGATGTATCGTGACTACATTGACTGAAACAACTGCACTTTTGAGTACTCAAAACTTATATTTGATGAGGCTCCGTTTTGTTCCCATTCCTAAAAAATAAACTAAGAGGTGAACGTTTTTCGACAGCTTAAGAGAGATATATCTAAATCAGAGTGGCAAAAGTGTTTCGACAGTTGGTTTGAAGAATATTTTGAAAAACAGTAAAGCGAAATCCGATGACTAAAATTTGTTTTTGTTCCCTTAACCCAAAATATAAAAGATAACCTACGAATTTCAATAATAATTGCACTTTTAGTATTACCATCTTGCGCATGCGGTTATATGTATATCTGCTTGTTCATTTTTGCATTGTAGGTGGTGGTAAACATTGCGGCACCAGTTCTTCTACTCCACAAGATATCTTCACTAAATTCGGCGTGGAGTATTGTTTAAAGCATCGGTATAAGCTCAAAGCAAATCGTTCAGAACAGACCACTACAGCATATATATGCCATATTAAGAATTAAGAATTTCTCTCTCATAAATTGTCAGCTAAAATCTAATACTCATAATGGCTGCCTTTTAGTGTCAGAGAAAGAAAAGATATTTTACAACATTTTTCGTTATTTAACGTATTTTAATAATTTATGTTGTAATACTAGGAAATATTTTAAAATATTTTCAATCATAGTTTTTAATTATAAAACGGCGTTAGCAATTAAATTTTGTAATTATTGCTTTATGGGAACCTCACCAATTTACGTGAAGTCTAAGTCTCTAGTGGCATTGATGTAATTACAAAAATTGCTAGTTTCATTTCTTAATATTTTTTAAATTAACAGTTCGTAATGTGTTTCATATGTTCCTGCATGTATATGCAACCTCTCCCTCTTCTCAAGTTCATTTGATTTGTCACGCCAGCATATACGCTATCTTAAATAAAGCGTGCGTAATGCTTTTGAGCTTTGAAATATTTTCGATTTACTACTTTAATTAAATAAATTAGCTATTAAGACGTGTTAAACGGAGCTAATTGTTTACTAGTTTAAGAAAATAAGTACGTATGAACATAATCATAAAGCATGAACAAAAGACTTAAGCAACGAACTTGAAATAATTGGCTTGCTGATTACCCATTAAACTGTGTTGACGTCTGCTAATACGAGACCATATATAATTTTATGGTGTAAACATGGAAAAAAGATACTTTTTCGATTGCTGTTAAAAAATTATCAGATTATTTATTTCTTAATACACATTTCAGTTGCTTAAAGAGTTTAAACTGTTTATTGTGGAGTAATAACTTATTTCAATGAAACCTAGCAATGTTATCTTAATAAATAAATATAAATAATAGTTTTATTAATGCTTGAACGTTCGTCATATAATTTCCCCGTACTAGACTTGGTATATTCAAAAAATTAATTTAAAAAATCTAAACAACATAAAATAAACAAAAATTTTTTTTTTTCAAATAAATATATAAAGTATAGGTATTTTTATTCGTTCAGTCTGTTACATTTTTCTGACAAATTTTTCATGTTCACATACAATTTCATTTGAAATTTTGTAACTATTATAATTTATATTTTGAGATTGCTCTCATGACCTTGTGGGTAAGCTATTACTTTCACGGCGTTTATTTCGTAACTTCGTTTAACATATATGTATAAAAATTTTCTAAAAAAATATATATAGTACTTATATGTATATATATACATTTATATATATAGAGGTTTTCTCTAAAGTAAGCCATTTAGTTAAGCACATCACATTCTCTTGGCCACCCACCCACTTCCAAATTTATTCAATTAGTTATCCTAATTGCGCCGGCATCCACAAAAAGAAAATTTTAGCAAATAAAACTGTTTGCAAACATTCCGAAGTACTTTGCAATCTCAAAGTATTAGTATATTCTTCATAATTACATTTTGCACATTTGTCTTCGCTACTAATTACTTATGTATATCAGCAGCTGCAGAGGCAATCCTCAGATCGTAAACTAGCAAAATAATAATCATTGCTTTTTATGAATTTTCTCATCAACTTTTAGAATACAAAAACATGTTGTTACCTACTTATTATAAGTGCACATACACATTCACACTTTACTGCAAGTTTATCTATCAGCCGTGGGAATATTTGCCGGATTAGCTATAAGTGCTAATTTAAAAATCAAAAGCTTTCAAGTTGTTTCGCTTAAACTTCACATACATCATGCACTCACGTAAGTATTTTACAATATATGGGTATAGGCGAGTACAAGTACATACAGGTACATATATGTGAACAATTCGTTAGCAGAGTAGCAAATGTATTTGAAATGTTTATTTTCATAGGTTTGAGGTGCTTAACATCATTTCAGTGGCATGGTTGTGCCTAATATTTGTGACTGGCAGTTGCGTTGATTATTTTATTACTACAGCAGAAATAAAATAATAACAAAATCAACAATCAAAATCGTACTCGGCGTGGTGAGTGGTTTTTCTTTTCATTCTAAATGACCTTAACAAGAATTTATGCAATATTATGATATAAATGTTATAAAGAAGGAGATTTTTTTTACTGAAATTATAATAACTGAGTTAAAGTAAAAGAAAAGTATAACTGATTTCAAAACAATTAATGTATGAGTTAGCCGTAAACTTTAAAAAGTGAAAAGTAATATGCTAAAAATAGAATGCGATACAAATATATTATATATGATGAGATTAGCATTTTTGTGAAGCAACTTGTGTTAGTTTAAAAAAAAATAGATCATAAAGCTTTTCGTGAGTTAATAAAGTATTCCTTTTTGGGGAAAAATTCTATTGAATTTGGACTCAGGGAAATCCACCGATGAAAAGATATTTTCTAAGAGGCGAAAGCTCTGTGCCAGTTCATAATCCAACAAAAACAACGAATAACTGATTCTGAGAAATGTTTGAGTGCTCTTTAATCGTTATAAAACCGAATTCATAAATAACCGCTTCATAATTTCCCACTGAAGTCCAATCGATAGTAATTCTAGTGGACTGCACATGATGAACCGGTTCTTAGGCATGAAAAAACGAAAAAGTCGGCTGGAAAGGTTATGACATTAGTCTTTTGGGATGCACGTCAACGACTGATTACTGAGCCAGTTATAATTTATTTCATTGCGTATTTGGTTGCATTTCTCTTAAAATTTGCGCGCATATTTTCAAATGATTCCTACAAACAAGAATTTTGAACAAATGCTTATGATTTGAAATATAATTTTTATATTTATAAGTATAACATAAAGAGATAAAAAAGAATCCTATGGCATAAAGAGAAAAAAGGTATGCCATGTACCATGCACTCAAAACATTTTAAGTCTGGTTGGTATATAATTTTAGGTGGAACACGCGAATTATAAATAAAATTCGACATACTATGAATCAAGAGACAAATTCATTTATTGCGTTATTCAGGATCTTCTAATTCATGATTTTCATAACAATAGAATTAAATGGGTGTAAAAAGAAAGAAATATATAATAAATAGAAGCAAGTTTATTAATTCAAAAGCAGATCTTACTTTGTATTATTCTTGCGCCTAATTTCCCCTAACATTTCGCTGGTGAAGTTTTCACTTGGCCTTATTAGAACAAGAGTGCTCTTCAATATAGTTAAATATAATATAATGCATAAAACGATATTGCATTCGTTTACTTCAAACAACATCATATATTCACGATTACAACAGTTAATTTTCTGAATATCATAACATTAAGTATTAAAGATAAAGGCGCTCTTAGTTTTATTAACCGTTGATGTACAGATTCTCTTATACAATTTTTTTACATATTGTTGCTTCTTTGATATGGAACCATAGTAATCAAGTCCATTCAAAGAAGTTAGTGATTATTCATAAACAAATTTTATTTTTGAATTAAATAATTTAAATTGGAATTCCGGATTAAATCTGCCCCCAAATACAAATCGTTTAAAACTTTTAAATGTAGCTAGTCGTCGGGAAATACTTGGTATAATATTTCTGTAAAACTTATGAATGGGTCTGTAGACTGTACTGACTGACTGTCCATCTTTGTTGTCTAATATTAATTTTAACGTCCTCGTTCGATCAACCAGCCAGTTTAGACCTATACTTTTGATATTTTCTAAAACAACTTTGAGTTAAACGAACCATTTCTCCGTATATGTCACGTTTTCTAATCTCATTCCAGCACATTTGATCTAACTCTTTACCATTAAAAAACTTATTTATCTATTCTCAACAAGTAACATGTAAAACTAATAAACTTACTTTAACCTAATTCATAGCTTTGTTTATTGAAATTACTTTTTGTAGCTGAGTAGCTTAAGATCGCAAAGCTTAGAACTCTTTTGCCTTTTATGACTCGGCTAATTCCCCTCGTTTGCGGGTTGCGATCCTCGCGTCGGTTAGGCGGGAAGAAGACCGTTTATTATTATACAAGGAAGGTAATTTTAAATAATTAAGATCCATAAATATGAAAAAAGCTTTTATCCAGCAAATTACTAATATCTAACATTTCGAATTGCACAACTGCTAATAGTTAATGCTCATTGAATACGTTTTGTACGTGTACATACATATGTAGGCAACTTTTAAAATTAATAATCTCATACTTACAAAATTACCATATTTTTAAGGCGCTTCCAATTATTGCTTATTATGGTACTTCCAATGCTAAAAAGGCCTTACGAGTTTCTTCATTGTAAAAGATAGTACACCAAAAAGTTGTGGAGGCCAAAATTGGCAAAAGTGTTTACGGACACATTAGCACAAATACAACAATGCATGTTTAAATACCTTTAATTGTCAGCACTATATATAATTTGCACGGGAGAATACTGATTGAAATAGATTACAGAGAAAAAGCCCCGAAGTGAGCGGTCAGTCTGCAAAATACAAACTAAAAGTAACACAATTGGGGCCATCTCATCGTTGCCAAATGGGGCAAGGAATTCACACCAGGCATAATAGAAGTGCAACAATTAACTATATATGTAAATTAACTTTGTAAACTTCTCAGAAAAACCAAAACAATAAAATACAAAAATAAACTTGAAAATGCCTTTCGAAAAGCTTGCAACATAGTACACATGGCTGAAGAAAACAGCCGAGTGATAAAACAGTGAGTCTGCAAAATAACAGTTAGTGCGCATAGATACATATGTTTGTATGAAAACAAAAAAAGCAAAGCCGTAATTGCTAAAAATGTTTGTTTAAAGAGGGCAAATTGCATTTGAATTGGTTGACTTGCCAGTTGCATGGCAACTCTTTCTTTTTTTTCGCCATATTTCTTCCAATTGCTCTGCTTTTTTTTTTTACTTTGCGCATTGTCTTTCACATGTTCATAGCTTGTTATTTTATGCCACGCATGTGTTGCATGAAATCAAGTCACAATATTATGTTGCATTGATATTCTAGCCGCCACAAGTGAGTGCTCAATCACTGCAGCGGTCGGTGCAGGGGCGTAAGTATATAACGAACATAAATTAAAACAAAATCAAAGCAGCGCCGAGTGGCTGTATGGTGCACACACATACTGCCACACTTGACAGGTGGTGAATGGCGACTGGCACTTGCATATGAATGCGTCGGTTGAGCCAAGAGTGCGCTGAAACCACTTTAAGGGGCTGCGTTAACGCCTCAACGTTTAGGTTAAATGTGATACGGTCTCACTGCAAGTCAAAAAAAAAAGCCGAAAAGTTGAATAGGCGGTGGCGCTGTGTTACGCATGTCTGCAAAAAAGCTGCGCAACACTCACTACAACAACAGTAAACAACAGTTTGTAAATAAATTACAACGCTTAGATTTACAAGTAGTGTATACCCAGCGGAGTAATGCGAATTAGTATTAGCAATTTTTGTTTAGTTCTTGTGACGAAGTTTAGGGTGATGTGGCGAAATGGCATCATTTGCAGTGTCAAATATGGAATTGACTGTCTTTTAGTTCCAATTAATCAAAATGATTCTAGTATGCATGAAAAGTAATGTTCACAAATTGTAGCTAGAATACCTTTCTCAAATGAAAAAGTTTCCAAAATAGAACTTAGTTTTGATCGGTTAGTTTGTATGGCAGCTGTAGGAGAAGGAGAATGTAGAGTTGCCCTGAAGTATTTCGTTAAATAAAAAAGTTTCCATACAAGTACTGGATTTTGGTTGTTCAGTTTGTATGACAGCTATATGTTATAGTGGTCCGATATCGGCATGTCAGACAAATTAGTAACTTCTTGGGGAGGAAAACACGTGCACAAAACTTCAGATTAATATTTTAAAAATTGAGGGACCAATTTTAACTTTAACCGAAAGACAGAGAATCTTTCAAGTAATCGTTTGCCTTGGAAAACGGATATATATATATATATAACG
>NW_017534741.1:1884284-1910034 GCF_001853355.1 Bactrocera latifrons | reverse complement strand
ATATATTTGTTTTAATTTTATTCAATGAATTGAATTATAATTTCCCGAAAATTCAAATTTAAGTCAAACTAGTTTCGAACTAAACCGAAAAGCACTAATTCGTAACTGCTACTATATATAAAGACTACTTGAAATATTATCAACTATACAACCATTTATTATTAAAATGTTTTATATGTGTCCATTTCAACTTATACTTACTTGAGACTTCAAACAAAATCTAAAAATACCAGCTTCTTTTGGGTATATCTAGTTAACTTCACTGCATGGTATATATAGTAGTTTGTACATGTATACTAATTGTGTATTGCAAACCAATACGTGCGGCACTTATCTTCAAGCATCTTGCAAACGCAAGTACCCGTCTATGAGCACATATACATATATGCATGTAGCAATGGCTGTAATGCTGCAAGCGGTTTCTTATTATTGTGATATATACATATGTATTACTATCCGCACAGTTGCTCATACTGACATATGCAGAATTTGAAAGACAACTTTGTGATATTAGAGCAACGAAATTGAACTCAAACGTTGCGTGAACGCAAGCGATGACTTTCAATTGAAAACTGTCAAGCTTACGCAGCGCGTCGATGCTTGCACATAGTTACCTATAATTTGCTCCTATATCTATTCATATACGAAGGCATGTACGTATGATTTTCTTTATAGGCTCGACAAGCATCTGAGGCGTGACTTGGTTGCCACAATTGCTGCCTTTTATTACTATTATTCGAATAATGTGTTAACTGCGCGCAAGCATGTCGTTTTTTATTGCCTCCAACTTCTGCCACATATTGGCTACTGCTACACAACATTTGTTGTATAAACCATTTCTTTGGTTTCAGATTAAATTGCCGTTCATGCTGACCTACTCGGGCCGTATACTGCGTAAAGTAGTGCGCCGTTGGGAAATATGTATGCCTTTGGAAAAATTGTATAATTAATCCAAAAATAAAAAAATGTAGTGTAAATAGTTTTCTTTGAGAGTTATTGATGTTGCTAATGACTATGCCGGCATGAGGATTGCGTTAATTACTACTGAAAAAGCATAGCACTTGTCATACCGTCTCTTGGTGATTAGTCAGTGGTCAGCAAATATTTATTGCTCCACTTTTTCTCCGCCACTGTTATTTAATACAATTTATATGTAACGCTCTGGAAAATAAGTCAAAAGTAAGCGCGAATACCAAATTTTATATTTACTTAGGTTAATCATTAGAGACAGCACAGTAATACAGTTTTTTAGTACATATGTATAACTGAACTTCACATAGGAATAAATAATATTAGCCATAAGCTTGATCGTAAGGTTGTTTTTTGTTATGTAAAGAGTTTGCAGTGTTTTTCGGGAAAGTTTGTAGCAAAATTAAAATAAAAAATATTTTCAAACGCATATGCTTTCCAAGTATTTGTCCAATTTCAACAAAACTAATGTGTAAGGCAACCGATGTATCGTTGACGGTGTAATGGTATGACTACTATATCAGTATTTTGTTTTCGGTATGCCTCAGCATTTCTACAGGAATTCCTTAAAAGGGTTAGCAAGAAATTTAAAGTAATGATGACCATTGCAATTCATTTGCTTGTTTTTTGTTGAAATTATTAGAGTCATGTGCATTAAATACGTCATCTGCTCAACTTGATTTATTATAATTATTATATCATTCTAGCATTATATTTCTCAAAATTTTAATTATATTTCGGCACATTAATACACTGCAATTACATATAAAAACATTTATCAATAAAAAGTTATGAAAAACAATGGATTAAAATTGATGTTTGCCATTATGAGTCCTGTGAACAAATATAAAAATATAGTACACACAGTACTATTGTTGGCAATTGCTTTCGTGAGTTGTCTTAAGGGTTTATATACCGTAAAATTTTTCAAAAAATTGATTTTTCTAATTGAATTTCTTAATGTACATATATTTAATTATACTCACAGAATTTCACATCGCTCTGATGAATATTTTATTAAACATTTCGAAGTTACACGTAAATTTGAAAAGACCTTTCATAGGGTTGGAATTACAAGGCCAAACTTTAAATGCGTTTTTCTTAAAATGATGTTTTCAAAGTCGGTGACCGACATTACTCGGAAACGGCAAAACCGCTTAACCTAGCTAATCGAAGACTTTTTCTTACCGATAAAACTTTTTATAAACAATTTAAAGCCGTAATTTTGGTCAAAAATCGATTTTTTTGGAGAAACCGCCATTTTGTCAAAAAAAATTTATTTTGCTTATTTCTTCGATTTACTTTACTAGATTTAACATTACTACAACGAAATCTATTTGGATTTTTAATTTCAGAGGATCCAGTTCAGAGATATAGTGGTATGAGAGGAGCTCCCGAATTCCGATCAGTTTTAGTTCCATTCCAAATAAATATTTTTACTAATACTAAGTCTTAAAGTGCTTAGAAGATACCACAATATGTGTACAAATGTTTGGATCAATAAATTGAAAAGTCAGCCGAAAGCATATTATGCTAGCGCTGCGTACTTTAGTTTATTTAATAATTTGTTTATTATGTAAGCTTTAATAAAATAAAATAAAAAAAAAAAATTGAAAAGTTTTCTCAGAAAAATTCTGAAAAATTCACATTCTTAGGAAATGTGACTGCATATATACCCCTTAAGGGAATTTTTAACTCATATAAAATTTCACTGAAGTTGTAAGTGTTGTAAACCTCAGACTGCACTTAACCCCAAAAGCTATATTATGTTTGGTTATCTGGCGAAAGCCACTTGACAAACTGACATTTATACTGCTCACACCTTCTTTAATATTCACTCAAGTGATACCATTAAACAATTAATATATTCACTTGAGCATTACACAGTTTTATAATCGATTTTGTGGCATGTACTCTAATCTGTATAAACAACTTTTCAAATGGCGACCACGACTTACTTTGACCACGATCGAATGGAAAATGGTAAAACTTCATTTCGGCAATGTTATGAAATTAATTGACTACAATAACACAAACGTTTTAGTTCAAAAATTATGTTCTACATATCTTGACATTAATAAATATATAACTGCGAATTGTTGTGTGTTTTTTTATAAATATATGTATGGAATAATGATTTATGATTTTTTAAGAAATTTTATGTCGAATAATGTCTTTGATTCCGATCCTTACTTCTTTTTTAATTAATTTTTTTTGTTTAGTAGATCAAGCGAACATTGTAAAAGCAAATTATAAAAATATGCGAAAATTAAAAAAAAAAATTCAAAACCAACAAATATTTTGCCCAAAAATGCAAAATCAAAAAGTGGCATTAAAATATATTACAAATATTGCACAATATAAAAAACTTTTGCACATTATGGCTCCATAAGCGTAAACACTTTACAACAATTTATTTTCCGTTATAATCGCCAAAGTGTCTATCATTGTTTGTGTAAGCGCCATTAGACGTGCACAAATGTTTAACCCAATTTCCAATGCAATAACAAATAAAAACAAACTGTTATGACCCAACACTTTTTGCACGCATATTTGGCATCAAATTGAAGGTCGTTTATGAATGGGTATCAACATACGCGCACATTTACACATTCCAACAATTACATTTTTTCTTTTCTTTTATCGGGTGCAGGCACATTTTGGTTGCTAGCCAAAATAAGTGCGCAATAATAGGTAACCGATTACCTGGACCCCAGTATGTTTAATGCTATGAGTATGTAGTCGCAATACTGTGCTTATTGTTGGTGCCCTTTCAATGTATTTCAATATTTTATCATTAAATCTGAAGTATTAAGTAAATTAAAGATTTGCGGTTTTATTGAATGGCGAACAAATTGCAAGGAATATTGCATTGGAAAATCACTACTTTTTGAATAGGTTTATTAATTTTACAAAATGGAAGTGGAACAAAAGCTACTCAGAGAAATAATATTTAAGAATGAGTGTTGTTAAATTGGTGCAGTCCCCCCTTGTGTATAATTATTGCCTTTGTATGTAATAACATTTTAAGCTAATCAAGTTGAAAGCAGTCAATCAAATGTTTTACAATAACACAGATAATTATAACTTAATCATAATAGATTAAGGATGTGGTCAGCTCATACATAGCTGAAATTTAAGAATACTTTAATTATACAATTTTCACGGTGTGATTTCAAAACCAACACACGTGAGACTTGTTAGGTGTGGGTGCAATGCACGTTTCTCCAACATGGTCTAACCACCTATAAAAATTTGTTATACAGTTATTATATCTGATCTCTATACGAAGTTGAGATTTGTATCATTTGTAAGTAGCGTACTTTTTTTAAATATGATTTAATCAATAATTATATAGAGTTTGTACTCGGATGTCCAGTTTTTAAAGGGGGAAGCTGTCGAAAGACCGAATATGGCGTTGTTAATATTTGTCTGACATTTATTGCAAATAAATGTTTAATGCAAAGAGTGATCATAGTTATTCGTTTGGTTTATACATATTTTAAACTGTAGTCTTCAAGAACAAAATTCGACCATTATTCTACGCTTGAAGGGGGTGCGTTTGTAAATATTTTTGTTTTATTAAATTAATTAATGGCTCTTCAAAATATCATGACAAAATTTCAAGTCGATAGAGCAAGTTAGAGCTATTTTTATATCTTGATGTACACTGTCCACGTTATAAAAATAAGTTTACCACACTGTTCAACACAAAAAGAAGCCTCAGATACCCTCTAAATTATATAGACTTTAAATCATCGACTTATCTAAGTCGATTTAGCCATGCCCTTCCATTCTTTCGTCTGTATATACTACTGTGATCAAATTGAATTGCATTTTGTCCATTTCAACTCCTTCAAAGTAATCCCCTCCCGCTGCTATAAATTTTGCCACCGAATTTTCTAGTCATCATAGCACTTGGAAAAATTCTCCTTCGGTATGGCTATGTAACTAGTCGATTCAGAGTTTGTATTCTCAATTGAGTCAAAACGGTATCCTTGGTCATGTGAATTTGCTGAATAGCCAAAAGTTATTCGAAAGTAAATCAGGCGAAATCGGTAGTTGCGGCACGATATTAGATGAAAATGTTGTCTGACGAATAAACCTTGATCTTTTGACTTTGGATGATCCACCTCCAACTTATAAGGGACATTGAAAATTTCTCTTTTTCCATGTTCGGATGTTCAGATAATTCTTTCACAAATTTGTTCAATGTTGTTGTCATGCCAAAGTTCTAATATTTTGAGGTTTCCGGAGAAGTGAAATATCGTTGGTGCAGTTAGACGTCCTATTTAGAATGACCCTAAATGACAATGACGCCAGAGAATATCGCTAAAACTCGTATAATTCGGTTATGTGACCGTACAATAAGATTAAGTTCGCATCTCAAAGGAGTGCATAGGTCATATTATTAATGAATTCTTACAAATGTTTGACTTATAAATTATAACTTGACGTGGATCAAACACAATAAGGATAAATTTCTGCGCCTCTAGATGATGGATGAAGCATGCGCACATCATTACATCCGCTTAATGGTTGTCACACGGTGACTCTTGTACAAAGCGGGCGCAAACGATGTGAATTATCCCTATAATTTTGGGAAATCATAAAATAATCAAAACTAATTACTGAAATCTTATATTGGATCGATTGAACGTCGATATCAAAATTTAGACTAAATTTAAGCCTTGAAATGCTACAAACTTTTATAAATTTTCATTTCCATCTACTGGACACGTATTATTTTTTTAAATTTTATATTTTCCGAAAATCTGTCAAGCTAAATTTAAACCAATAATTGATCTTAGTCATAACCTAATAAAATTTAAATGAATGGAATATTTCTTGAGGCCAATATTAGAATAGCATTGTGAAAATACAATGACGCTCTGCAGTCAATCAAATGCAAATATGCTCACAATAAACAGCAAAGCAAATTGACGGAGCTAATCACTTGAATTAAATCCAAAAAACCTACATTGAATCCAAAAAGCGAACAATTAGACAGAATGCAATTTGTGACTAATGTAGGTTGTCTGTCTGACTGAGAGATTGATTGCCAGATATATATATGTATGTATGAGTTGATAGCCAATTAAATAAGTAGGCGGGCAGTGCAGGTCATAGGCAGGCATGCCAGCTGCCACCGGTGCTAACAGCTCGTCAGCAACGCAACTACTGCCACTAATAGTAACAACAACACTAGCCATAAGAATAGCATAAATATGTAAGGCTGAACAAAAGTGCAAACTCAACAGGGCACAGCAGCCATGAAAAGCAGACAATAACCGACAATTAGTAACTGCTCTTGGGTCTGTCATGACTCACAAAAAACAGCGGTAACAATTGACTTTGCAACAACCTCAGACACAATCAAAGTCGCAAGTCGCGCTTCGAAGACGTAATCACAATAGCGATTTTGCCACCACGGCAACCAAAAGCCACAATTGTAGTTTTGCCACAAACACACACACACACTAATGCAATCAAAGTGTATATGTGTGTTTGTTTCGCAGTAAAATCAAAAAGGAGTTTTCTTAACTTTATTTGGGAGACGCTGCACTGTTGTATTTCTTTAGTTCATTCATTTGTTGTATTTGTTATTTTGCGCTGGCGGTTTGTTAACTGCATAAATAATTCACACTTACTGCATTGTTGTTCGTGATTTATTCCAAAATTTCGGGCTAACAAAGGCTGCGTATCCACTAAGGTGAACTAAAGTGCTGGTCTTTTCCGTTCCTTGGAGCGCTGTGGGTCTTTAAAGAACCGGAAAACGTATTGTTTTTGTATTTTAAGGCACGTTTATTTAACTGTTTTTAATTTTTATGTTTAAATTCTTATAACTTTTCAACAACCAAATTCTCACTTTTGTTGTTGCTTTGATTGCTTTATGCTATTTGTATGCAAGTAACACTGCGATTGCTTCGTTTCTTGTGGTACACTAAACCGTTAATGCTTGTGCCGTAGTCCGTTAATTTTGCACTTTTGTTTTCAACGCGCGAGCTCAAATACTTAAATGACTTACTTTCTTTGAAAAACTTATATTTTATACCGTAAAATTGCGGAGCGTGTGGAATAAGCGCAAAAGACAGCTTAGCGCTTGCGCTCTTGAGCGGAATTTTGAGTGGAAATTTCGGTGTTGCAGCTTGTAACATAAAACTATATGTTGCCGGGTCAGCGTTCGGCGCTCGCGAAGGTGTTTGAATTTCGTGCTGGATTTTGTACAAATTATTCAAAAGTTGCACTGAAATATTTGAGTGATTTATTATGGCTGCTTCGCTCACCTCTCAGGGAGCATATTTTATAAATGAGTTTTAATTGTAGTTGCGTTCATAGGCGGATGTTAGAAGTGAATTATATGTGAAATAATTATATCATATTTTGTATTTATGAGCCTTAAGTAATATATTAGTGTGGATTATGCTTCCTATTTCCGATTCTATTTTGTAATATTTGGTTCCGGTTCTTTAATATTGAGTGCTAACGTTCTTCATAATTTTATACAAATTTGTTTCAACGAAATTATAATTTTTGAATGCCAAATTCAATACCTTGAACTAACTTAGTTTTTACTAATATTTTAGGAAAGAGTGAAGCAAATAAATTAAAATAATTAATGTTGATATATATTAATTTGCATACAAAATAAAAACCAAAAAATAKCTAGATATTAATAAATTAAAATCACAACCATATCATAATTTTAGTCTGGGTTATGTAATTAATATAAGTGAGTTATATAAGATTAATGAAAGTGAGATTCACATGGTTTAAATAAAAAATGTGAAGTTTTAAAAGAGCAGAGCTTAAGTTTGTTTTAAAAACCTTTGATATATTAGAAATAGTTTGTAATTTATAGGATATTTTGTAGAAGTTTCAATGAGCGCCTCGAAAAAAAAATGAATTGCGGTGCTCTCATAACGCGGTGCTAGATCGTCTGAACACAATAAAGAAAAATCATATTGTTAAATAATCACTTTATTTTGTCTAAATAAAGTTGAAGGTTTTTCGAAATTTAAATTTTTCTTTTTTGGAAACACTAGGAAGAAACTCCGCGCATTTTAGACSATTTGGCAATTTGCCATTGTAAAATGAAAAATTTTAACAAATWGAAAAAGCTCCAGCGCTGCCTTGTAAAGTGTGTATATATACGTTTGTYRCCATTGACGGTTACGTTCTCAACGGTTCCAACTTTGAATAAATGTGGACCGATGATTTGACCGACTTACAAACCATACCAAATCGCTGTATTTTCTATGTGAAATAGGAATCATCGCTGTACAAAATTTGAAATCACAGAGCGAAGCCATGTCACTTGGGAAGGTCAAGCGGCTTCAGTCTATTTGACCGAATATTATCCAATAATGAATGCTGCGCCTCAAGATGGGCGATGGTGTTGCGAATAGTACGCTAAGTAGGCCGATTATGTTGACCATAAGTTGAGCAAAACGCTCGAAACACAATTCTTACACAATGTGAATTTTMGCGATKTGATCGATTTGTAAACRTTGTTCAGGCGTAAGTATTTCCATGCTCACTCATCTGACACCCTTTYCCGTTTGGTCCGACMCCGYCGAAACAGCWCATTTCTTGCGCTTCCCGTTAGATGACGTCGACAACAACCTAGATAACCCTTACCATGCTAACGGGGATTAGGTAACCGTTTGCAAATTAACAACATAGAGGTATAAAAGCAACTTACTTTTACTGTTCCACCAAGAATTTGAGACCTGTGGTGCACTAAATATTTTATTGTGAGGGCTCAAGTTCTCGATCGTTTAAGTAGAGATCACAATCTTTATAGAATGCCTTTACCCAGTTTTTACTTAAGGGGTCATATTTACTTGCAATTTAGAAGATACGCGTTTCTTTGAGAATTTTTTTGAAGCAGCATTTTATTTTATAAACAAAACCCAAAAAGTGTACATTTACAGAATTCGATGTACTTTAATAATCGGCGACTTACATGTAGGTAAAACTTAGATTTTTAACAAAATGGCGGCGTCCCAAAAAAATTCAGGTTTTTTGAAAAAAAAAATTATACAGCCTCTCTGAAGGCTTAAAAAAATCGAAATTGTTATCAAAAGCCTTATTATTTCGATCAGTACTCGACAATTTTATCGAAAAAAGTTAGGTGAAAATTTCACGTAGATCTGTAGAGCTGGTTTGGAAAAATTTTCCACATCGATCAATAATTTTCGAAGCCACAATAAGTTAAAAAAATGCGTCTTCGAAACAATTTGAGAATTTTCAAGAGTTATGCATATATGACAACACTTTATAGCGGTACTTTTTGTAGTATAGCAATATTTTATTTAGAAATAAAATAATGACATTTTATATGTCAAAAATATTAAAAATTAAAAACAAAACACATTTAGCTATTAGAAATGTAAGAGACTGACATGCGATGAAGAAATTATATTTTTTAAATTTAATCTCATTTACGCTATAATTGAAATTAATGTTTTGTTTTATTTTTTTCATTGAAACACGAAGTTTACTCGCGGTATTACTTTAAAAATAATAAAATCGGCCGCTTTTGTATAAGCAAAGAAAAATTAGTTTGTGTTTTACTCATTAAACGTAATAACTTAAAAATTATAATTACAATTAGATAATATGATTTAGTTTACAACAAAAAGTTAAAACTTAATAAAAAATAAAATTGAAGRAAATTCCAAAMGAACCAAAAAGACCTAAAACAAATTTAAGAAATTAATGTAATGTAATGGTAAGCTTTGCGTGGCCAACAGTGTAAATATTCTATACATTCAACATATTCTCAAATATATACATACAATCGTTTTTTTTATTTAGAAATAGACTTTAATTATATAAAAAAATTAAAATTCAGAGAACTGTTAAAAAAGCTATAAAGCTTTTGTGAAAAAGGTATCAGTATGATGTTCGTAAAATCTGGCACATATTCAATTGCCACCACGGCCTGTGTTATTATAACGAGTTAGCTAACTGCACAAATCTGGTCATATAACTAAAATTTAATGGAATAGAACAGAAGTTATAATCAATAATCATGCATTCTAAAAGATTGTTACTATGATGAACATAGTAATGTGTATGTTTATATATAATTAAAAGTTCATTGGGATTTTCATAATTCTTAAGAAATAATCATACTCTTTACGTCAGTTCTAAATAATATATTCAAATATTTAATTATAATCATTCAGTGAATTCTGCATTTATTTTAGTATTTATTTTATACTAATTACTCATTTAAATATATTTCGTGCTGTAGAAGGTAGGCAGAGCGCCAACCACRGCGAACTAATCGAAAGACTTAAGCAAGAAACTCGTTGGTGTGATGAGCAAAATATGAAAGAACTCTTCAGCGCTGCATAGCGCTTAAAGTAAACCATTAAACCAATTAATAAGTAAAAACAACAACACTTAAGCAAACGTCTAACTGTATTTGCATATAAATATGTTATTAGATGCGCTGTCTGTGCGCTAACGGGCGGCGCAAAATACAGGTTTTGCGCTAAAAACCTTAAGATGTCTGATCATTTGCAACAAATATGAGCACATTCATGTATTTGCATGTATACGTGCGTACATTTTCCAGATTTTACTTGCTGATTTTCTCAGCCTTCAGTGGTTTGCCTCTATGAATTCACTTTTCCATTCTTTGTTTTATATTTTTACAATGAACATTTGTTTTATTACCGACTCTTGCGTAGTTGTTGTTACACAGTATTACTGCACAAGGTGTATTTTCATACATATTTACATTCATACATTGTATGTACAAGCAATTTCATATATTAGCGTGTATTTATTTAAAACAGGCACCGGCGCCGCTTATACTCACATTGAATTGATGCGATACGGTGTGACGTTGCTGCCTACGGGCATCCAAGGCACCCACGGCGACGATAGTGCAATAAGCTGCTTAGACAATATGTATATGCTGTCCGCCAGTGCAACACAAAGATGCGCTGATGCTTCACTTGTTATTTTCGTTTTTGTTGTGCCGCTCAGTTAGTCTGCGCCGACAATATCAACGAGATATCGCTTTAAAACCAGTAATTGCGAGAAGGTGGAGGTTACATTA
This sequence comes from Bactrocera latifrons, assembly GCF_001853355.1. NCBI lineage: Eukaryota > Metazoa > Arthropoda > Insecta > Diptera > Tephritidae > Bactrocera > Bactrocera latifrons. The sequence continues at coordinate 1,898,984 of NW_017534741.1, read as the reverse complement.
GATATTGATATGTTGCTAGTTCTGAGCGCTTCGCTAATAGTTGACTGCAGAAATATTAGTAAAAAGGTTATATAACAAATATAATAAATCCCCAATTTTTTATTAAAATTTTTCTATTTTGAATATTATAAAATAAACACTTGGCAACACGCGGCCATTGCACTCAACATTCAAATACGTTTAGTGGCGATAATATTCTTGTTACGGCTACCATTCGTGTGTGGCGTATACTTTCGCTTTTATTTCGCGCACAACAGTTCACTGAGGCGTGCGGCAGCCGGAATTTTCGCTCTAACTCCACTTGTGCAATACTAAGATGCTTCTGCTAGCGTTGTTGTTGGCGCAGCTGTTGCAGCAATTCACCAGCCGGCATTCACAGCTCACCATTGTCCAATGCACTTTCACTCAGCGGCTCATTGAGGCGTGATTGCGGCACTGCTCGCTGAGTGTGAATTCGGTATTAGTTTACAGTTTCGTCCCGCAAAGATGCTCCTGCCACGGCAAGTGTAACAAGCCTCGCCAGCCTTCGCCGTACAGCTGTTGAGACTGGCTTGCATTGCTTGCAACTGGTTGYTGTTGTGCGCGTTATTGTGTGGCGCGTGCACTGACCGTTGCTACTCGTTTGGGCGTTGCATGTTTTATTTATATATTTTTTCTTTTAAATGACGGCATTTATTATTGCAAAATATTTGGTGCAATATATGCATTCAAAGTGAAAAAAATAAGTTATACACGCACAATTTACATATTTCTATTTCTGCTTAGTGTTTCTCGTATGAATTTGCAAKTGATTCATAAAAGAAATGTGTGCACTTACACGGTTGCACGGATACACATGAACCCGAAATGTGTACCATAGCGAATCGTAATCACGTTTTAAAAATCGCAACTTGAAGCAGTAACAGCTTCATTAAATGCCGTAATATATACATAAGGGTTATCCTTAAATATTAAAAACTTATTTCGTTACCGGTTTTACTTAATCGGAATACGTCTTTCGTACTACATATAATATTTGAAGACATCATTTGAGTAAAAATTGAGATAAAGTCATGTAAACTTTTACAAGTTTTCAGTGGTCAGATTACGAGAACGGTATTGTAGATGCACCGAAACGTATAGCTCCCACGCCCACAAAACGTCACTCATTGAATACCTATAAATCGCAATTACCAAGCCGAAAATTAAGGTACAAAACTGTTATTTGRTACAACGAATCGCATCTGTGGTTTGAAAATTTTTGAACGTACAGCAAGGTCCCACCCCCCAATACATTTTAGGTTTATGTATATCTCTCAAACCATTCAAACTCTTTCACCCAATAGTAATTTAATTAACTAAATTTAGTGAACGTATTTTTCTCCTRACGAAGTATTATGACGAGTTGAAATCCGGGCGATTTTCTATTTCTTCGTTCGTCCGTACGCCCGAGCAAGCTGTAACTTGAGTAWAGMTTGAGATATCTTGATGAAACTTSATTTGCGCGTTCCTTGGTAAAAATAAAGGTATGATTTCGTAAATGATCATTGTCGGACAACTGCCACGCGCAAAAGACGCCATTAATCAAAAACCTATAAGTTCCAAAGTAAGATATACACAAAACTCTAATTTGGCGTAGGGAATCGAGTAGCAAGCGGTATATAGTATATGGGTGCAAAGATTGGAAAAAGGGGACGTGGCCCCGCCATTTAATAAATTTAATGTACATATCTCTTAAACCACTTAAGATACAACAACCAAATTCGTCAGCGCAAATACTATAAGAACTCTTACCGACAATGTAAAAATGAATGAAATCCTAATATAAAGGTACTGTTAAAAACTACTAAAAGCGCTATAAACCAATAACTAAATACGCCAGAGACACTTTACGCTTTATAGGAGCTGTTGTGAAAATTGGCCGATGGGCGTGGCACCGCCCACTTTTTGATGAAAACACATAARTCAAAACCCGCCCGGCAGATTTTTACAAAGCTCAGTATATGATATTCTACTGCCATTCCTATGCTGCATTGTGAAAATGGCTGAAATCAGACTACAATCGCGCCTWYTTCCCATAAAACACAATTTTAAATTCTATTTGATTCTTTCACTTTCTGCGTACAAATYAAGAWGCAATTAATATAAATGGAASGAAAAACGATCAATTTGGAGYGAATCCTTTCCTKATAATAGAATCTCTGTGYATCAAAAATARTTTCATTCGGGTCAATACTTTTTAACTTTTTTTGGTTAAATAAAGCTTATGATCTCACCTTTCCAACACTACTTGATTTTTTCGGAAATTAATAGGACTGATTTTCTTCCGACGAGCGAGGGCGCAYCGACTGGACTCTTGAGAGGCCATTCCTAGCTAAYGAACGAGTGGCTGGTCAGTTRTCTYCGAGCATTTGAAGAGTCAGGACAAACATTTTCGCGCGACGTGTTTCTGTGAGTAGTGCATGCCGAAAATGCAGCGTTCGTTAGAGCAGTGGTACGCGATTAAATTCTGTTAGAATTGGTTCCTCCTGGACAAATCATCAATGCCAAGTTTTACGTGGAAGTTCTCAACAGACTCAAACGAAGGGTCAATCGGGTCCGACAAGACATCGCAGCAGATTGGAAGTTCCACCACGACAACRCCCCCCGACTCACATCATCTTTCTTGGGATCAGCTACAGCTACCTAACTTCTCGGACTTTTTTGTTTTCTTACCTGAAAAGGCCGATGAAAGGCAAGTATTTTGAGACGACAGCATACACCTCGGCTCTCAAGGCTATTCCGGAGAATGCCTTCCGTGACGCCTGCAATGCTTGGAAATCGCGCTGGCAGCGCTGCATCGACGCAGAAGGAGCCTATTTTGAAAATGTTTAAATAATTGTAACGRTTGGTTCAATAAATTTTTTAAAATCGACTCAGTCCTATTACTTTATGGACAAACCCTGTACATGGTATGACACAATGTGATTGGTTGGTTCTTTTAATTCAGTTTCTTCGAAGATAGTATGTACTACGTATCTCAACTTGTACACATAGCTGTCAAAATTTAACTATCTCTTGAGCAGGGTGAATTCGTGACGTTTGCACTCACCACGGAAATTATAGTGTTATTTTCACCTGTCAGAATGCGTTTCGCATTCTGTTCTCCAACTAGTCAATACTTTCCGTATCATTTATATCGTATTGGGCGAAATTAATTAATTTTAGACTATCCGAAAAGTCCACATTCATTAGTGATTGGCAAGCTTGGATTGTCTTATATTTCAATGTCTGGGTCAAATTTGATTAGAAGTTTAAAGTAGTTAATGTGATGTTTTAAGCTGAATGTACACTTATCTAAGAATATGTATATACCAAATCAAATGAATCCTATAGCACGCATAATTTTGCTTTTCCATTCCTCTAATTCTTATAATCCGAACGCAGATATACTTTTTTGGACACATATGCTGCCCAGTCACTGAATTTTTTCACACAAAACAGCCACAAGAAATAAATAAAAATACACAAACGCATATGTATATGTATGTGCTTAGGATTGCAGTGGTCAGTATTATAAGTCGTTACTTTCAATTACATATTAATAAAAATAATAAATGCATAGAAAAAGCAAAAACAGAAAACAATCAGTTGAAGTAGCAAAACGCATTTGCGGTAACACCGGTGAATGGTCGACCAACTTTTGGCTTCCAAAATACTTACGCCGCCTAAAGCGTTGTTGTGGCAAAAGCCACAAAAATCAGTTTTCAAGTCTCAATCGTGATTGACGGTGTGTGCGAGTGTGTTGGACGCCATATTTGCGGCCTTTGGTGCACCACTACACTATGCACCTCAATTGGTATGTACGGTGGTGCAGTTGGGTGTGCTTTTGGTTTTTGGATCGGAAGAAATGTCATGAATGAATGTCGCCGTTACAAATGTCGCTACGGAAAGCTATAATAATGTTTTTTTTTATAAGTTGTTGCTTTTTATTTCTTAATTACTGTTATTTACTTTGGTGCTTGTTCTTACTTTTTTCGCTTCCGTTCTCTTTCGGTTGCATTTTTCACCAGCGACATACTATTCGAGAGGTTTTGAGTGGTTTGTGCGTAACCTACTTTATCATAGATTATTCTTGACGTTCAGGGCTGAATTGTTGCATTTGCAATTCTATGTATTATTATTTTTGGCATGTTGCACGATTCGAATATAGTAATTTATTTTTGATGACTGATGTAATTCGATCCATCTGGTTTCTATACCTTTTATTATTGAAAATACGCTAACGGCAAACTGGTCACGCCCATAAAATGGTGTACCAACATTAAGGTGAGAGATTTTTTTACGAACTAATCACCTTAGTTGTTGTGTTAAATATATGCCTCACGACTTTCTCTTTCCTGTACTCAGGTTTACTTAATACCGCACATATAGACCAACTTATAGATAAGAAATCTAGACATCCCTTTACCAGTCCTGAGCGCACAGTCAGCTAACTCAAGGCTAATATCGCTGTCCTACTATACGTTCTGGAGCAGTAGAYCTACTCTTACCTTTATGACTGCTACCTCCACTTGGARGACGCTGCAGTGGTCAGAAAGCCTAAAACWGGAGTGMCCGTGAAAACACTCACCGCCCCTTTCCTACAGCGAGTTCTTTYCTCCCATGTTTRCCCTGCTGCAGTACAGGGCAACCGATGCTTTCCTTGGTTTTTCCTCAACGTTAGATTTTCACGAAAGTTTACTGTCAAGAAAGAGCCCTATATACGTAACGCTATCAGCAGTAGTTCCCGCCATTAACCTCTAGAACTTTATATTTCTTAGTGAATAGAACCGGTACGGTCTTACTAGGACCCATTTGCTTAGGATGCCAATGTACCCCTAAGATAAATCAAACACGGTATTTAGAAATTTTCTCACAAAAATGAGATCTACTTTGTCCACGCAGGCAATCCCCCGAGAACCAACTTCCTCAAACTTTTCCAAACGATGATTAACAACCTTGCTTGCTGCGTTTGAAAATAAGATACTTAAGATCCGATTCTATCCAAAGGAAATACCTCAATTTAAGAATAGARATACCTCTAGAGTTTTTAAAAAATGAAAAAACTATTTTCGGCTTAATCAATTGAAAAACTATTCAAAATATTGTTTCGAAGCGCTTCTTCGAAAAAAACGGCATTTTGTCAATTGTTTAAATATTTTGATGTTGAAAAACGATGGTAAAAATGGTGCTTTTTACAAAATTCAGAGCTATATCCCCAATTTTTCGAAATTCTCAAAAACCTCTATGCACTTGATAAAAGCTTCTTGATTAAAAAAAAAATACTTTTTTCGTTTCAGATAAGAAGCCTACCCATGAAGTTGACGGCCGCCAAAATTGTCAATCCGCCATATTTTCTACAATTGGTTTTTTTACTTTAAATAATTGTTATTTTCTAGTTCGATAATACCTCTGAATATATATGTAAAAAAATTGGATGTATTTTGTTTTTATTCTCCCATAATAAAAGTGGAAAAATTACCTTTTTTGACGATACTACAGTTATTCTCTCCCTTAATGCAGATGGGTACAAGCCAATTTCACGAGAGTGTGACCGTCCGTTGCAATTCCGCCATCATAATGCCATCCCGCCCAGGGGACTTAAAAAGTTTTAATGAGTTGATCATCCATGTTAGGCAATGTTCATTCAAAAGGCTCGAAAAGGATGCGAAGTCCGTCCCAGGCACTCCGAGGTGTGAGTTAGCGTCCAGTAGCAACTTAACCAAGCTATTGAGATTTTAAATTACAAACAATTTTTGTGACTTAAGATGATTTTACAATTYAGTACACGAGTCTTACTCTAACGAAGTTTTGGTAAAAATGTCCGACWTGGGTTTGAACCAAATTAATTTAATTCAAAGATAAACCAAATATTTTAATTTCAAAATCCAGTTTTGATGAGAAAAACCATAGAACATAGAGATTAGCAATATTTTTCATATCTTATTAATCAATTATCCTTTTAGAGAGTAAACATCCTCTATTATTTTTTTTTAACACTTTGTTCAGTGTTACTAATAACAAACATTCAATGTTATATTTCCTTATCTTTTCAATCATTTAATATAATATTCACATGCTACCCATTGATTCCCTCTAACAATAACATATCTTTGCCATATCAACAAATTACTTTGCCTCGTATATACATATATAATATTATCATATTTGTTATTCAAGAGCAATAGCTTATTTATTTAAGCATTGTTATCCACAACCATGCGTTGGCCTTAACGGCATAACCAACTACGCCCCAATTAAAAGAGCTAATTATGTCATAATTAGCCAGAGTACCGCTGTCAATGTGTGAAGTATATGAGCGTTCAAAGTTAATGCGCCAATTCAGTAGTCGCACAGGTTGCATATACATATGCACAAAATTACCTATTGCTAATAGTAAAAGGAAGTGAAAGAGATTTCGTAAAACCCAAAGTTGCATATGTTATTTCTTTTCACTTGTTTTTGTAGACATATATATAACCGCAGTTCGAAATGAAATGCCCAGCTAAACCAATTAGACTTAATGCTCTATTAAATTTGCCRTAAATTAAGCTTTAGTCTCGTCACACAGTGTCATTGTTGACGGCTTTAAGTGTCTTAATAAGTATGAAGTTGCCAAATTACGTCAAATGTCTGCTAGCTATTGTACATTACTGTGCTATATGGTTGTAGTGACCAACATAAGTCACTTCAAAATGTGAAATACCCATGCTCATAAATATGCTGAGCACCGTAGCTACATACATATGTACACAGCATTCTTTACGATGTGGTCAGTTAAAAAATATTTGCTAATAAATCTTATTACCCAATTAAAGCAAATTATATTTAATACTAGCCACTAAAACTATTTCTAAATTGAAATTAGCTCAAACTTAAAGCAAATTATATAATATTTGACATATTCAACGTCCCTCAAGGCTAATCAGAATTTGTTATTCTAATACCTCCAGTTCTCATTGATTGATACTTTGCACATTTATGATCGTATGTTGACCATATGACTTAATACTTGAGTACTTGTTTATCACTAAATGTGCATGTAGTGCTGAAATCCGCATTCCACAACAAATGAGTTTTTAACAGCGAGACAAATTACGATTATGTTGGGTTTTCAAATTTCATTAAAGATTTTGCTTATGAATATGCTGTCATATGTATATCTTTCACCCTATTATTCTTACCATCGCTGGARCAGGAAAGACAATTACAAACGAAAAATCATCAAAAACGACAATGAATTTAAAAGTCAAAAGTGACGATTGCAAGCTATTRGCAGGATTAATAAATATTAATATTTCAAATTAACAAAGTAATCGTAATGTAAGGGWACACAATCACGTGTGGTTTTAACTGAATGGAAACAATCTTTTGTTCTTCAATTATGAGTAGATAAGGAAACGAATTATGAGTCAGACGAAGAATTTTTTTAAATGTAAAATTTACTCTATCGTCTTAAATGTATACAAAAAATCAATTAGCTCTATAGATTTGAATTCGAATCTACCCAAATTCATATAYCCTAGTTAATATATAGTTATATTACTACTAAAGAATGGAGAAGTTCGTACAAGTCAGGAAAGTAAAATGGTAGTGAACGAGGGCAAGACGAAATATCGCCTGTCTTCAAACAAACAGTCGTAGCACTGRCAACTTGGCTCCCACGTCATTGTTGACAGACATAATTTCGATRTCGAAGATAATTTCGTATAYCGCTRAATAACTTTTGTCAACAGGWGCTTTTYGAGAGAAAGGTTCTGCGAAAGATTTATGGTCCTTTGCGCATTGGCAATGATGAATATCGCATTCGATGAAACGATGAGCTGTACGAGATATACGACGACATGGACATAGTTTAACGAATCAAGAAACAGCGTCGTCTCCGTTAGAAAGATCAGGTGTGGAAGGACTTGGAGTCTCCAATTGGCACCAACCAGCGAAAAGGAAGAACTACTGCCGCGCTGCTGTAAACTTGGCTATAACCGCTTAAGCGGCGTCTTCACAAATTAAGAAGAAGATAAATATTGAAAAATATTATAATGTCAAAGTTCGTTATTGTTGCATGTTTCAAACGAAGCGAAATTTCCGTCTGATAATAGACACTCGATATATAGATTTGCGAAGTCAATGCTCCTGCTGCTAAACATGATTTAGTCGGATGAATACATGCTAAACGRTTGGAATATCAGTGTACAAGAAATTAAACCCAGAAGTCTGCGGTAATTATTCCGGGATCAGAGTGCTTTACATTGTATGGAAGAAACTTTCGATAATATTGTGTAAAAGATTTAAGACTTATAAATAAACTGATTGAACCTTATCGGTGTTGCTTTAGATCTGCCAAATYCACCATAAAGTCGTTTGATAAACTGGTCAACACTCACCTCCTTGTTTTCGATCTCAACTATGCTTTCGATAGTGCTGATAAAAGCTCCCTATTAGCCATGATTACATTTAAAAATCTCTTCGATTGGTTCGATATTAGACGAGTGTTTAGAAAGTGTGACTCCCTCTCGTACATTTTCTTCAATATAATGTTGGAAAAAGTTATACATGCCGCTAATCTGAACCGCTGTTGCTCTTTGAACTCTAAAAGTACTATGCTACTGTAATACACAGATAACATAGACATAGTAAATCTTAATCACAGAGCCGTCAGCGTAGCCTTTCCCAGCCTAGAAAAAGAAGCGAAAAAGGTTSTTCTTGTTGTAAAACTGGGCARGACATGGCACAACTATTATGCTCTATAAGTCTCGTTCCCGTCCTATCGCGCGGCACAGACTGGATGATGATGAACAGAGTAGAGAAAACAATTGAACCATTCAAGAGAACCGTTTTCGCAAAGGGTGCTGAGTATCGAAGATGATGAAACAAGGAATCGAAACAAATGCGCTGGTTAGACCATGTCGTACGGAAGTTCATGCTTCACAAAAAGCTCCTTCGATTCGATATCCTTGCTTATACAATGGAAGCAAATTAAGTTTTTATAACATACTTAAGATTTTCTCTTGACTTCCGTCCACAGCCAATTTGGTCAAAGGCTGGAAAAAACCCTAAGCGGCCGTGACAAGTTTGCCAAACTAATTATTATAGACAAGGAGTGCCAATCATACACCACGCAGTAGCTCACAAATGACGGATCTAACTTACCTAACATCATTAGCTGAGTTTTGTAAATACAACTAAAAATACGACGCTACAGTAATGGTTTTCGTTTTAACTCAACGACCTCTACCTACTATCCACACCAACGTAAAGTAATTAAATGGACAAAAATGGTGTTTTTTGGAACTGTCCACACGTTTTTGGGTTTATTTTTTTTCTGGGCTATGCTGTGAATTTGGATCAACATTTTTATTAATTTTCCAAAAGCATAAAATCTGTATCAAACTGATCATGAAATTAAATCAGTTAATTAGTAACTAAATATATAACGGCATGTTGCACTCTTATGTTGTTCATCCTTTTCTAAAACTTGAGCTACCTACAACAAAATCTTTGTCCCAAAAGTTAAGTAATATGACTATGCACATTCACCTCTATACGTTCAAGGCCTCCCACGTAGATCCGCCCATTTTAACCATGCCATTTTGAGTCGCATATTTTTTAAGCTTCGTCTTGTTATTATCAAACCTTCAATAAACATTGAAATTCTTTSAACGTGGATTATTTTGGTAAAATAATAACAGCATTACCAACTCGCATTTGGGAAGCAAGTGAGGTCAGCCACGATCTTGGCTAACAAAACTTGGCAAGCAGACTGTTAGACATGAAAGACTGACAAGCAAACAACAAGCGGACAAGTGGGCAGATTGCAAAATGTGCAACAACGCCTCAAAAATTAAAAGGAAAAAGTCAAAAAAAGTCAAGCAAATGGTCTATAAAAAGTAAACAGTAATTAAGAGTGCTTCTAAAGAGTCTAATAAAGTGAGATAACCGACATATGTACATTTGTTTATGTAAACTAAATCACAAGATATCCAGAATGTAAATATTAACTTAATAAATATATATGAAAAACAAATACCCTGCGAGAAATGCGATAAGTATCTTATAACAATTCATTAGTCCGCGATTCGTCCGAAAGAAATATGTGACAAATGCCAAATTTGATCATATATGTAATAGAGGATCCGGCAGGGCGTTTCAGTGACTATATTATATTGTTATTACAAAGTACTTGATATAATGAAAACATTATTTACCACAACGACGCTACGGTATTTCCAGTATAAGAATCTAATGAATTGAGGTTTAACCGGTTCCAATCTCAATCTATATACTATATAATTGTTTTCATTGTTGCAAAGTAAACAGGACGTTTTGAATCCAGCGCGCCYTGGTTTCGCTATCTATATATCGACTGATGCCTTAGAATCTGTTATCTTTATCGATTGTCCAGTGAGAATTTCATTTCATGACATTTCGCTGAATGGAATTGAAATTATTGTGCTTTTAGTGTCAGCATGTTTGAGTTATCGGTGCGAAAATGAGCTTCGAACAAACAGCCAACATTAAATTTTGTTTTAAAATTGATCAAACTTTTACCGAAACGTTTCAATTGATGAAACAAGTTTATGGCGATGATTGGCTATCCCGTAACAGAGTGCATGAGTGATTTCAACGTTTTCAAAGTGATCGTGAGGACATAAATGACGACATGTGTTCCAATCAAAATCCGTAATCACTAGAAATTCCATCGAAACTGTACGTGAATTCATTAAAAAGCAGCCGAAATCATCACTAAAATTCATGGAAAAGGAATTGAACCTCTCCAAAMCATTAATTTATTACATTTTGATCGAACATTTGGGCTTACGAAAGGTATGTGCATGGTTTGTTCCGTACAAATTGATTCACGACCAAAAATTGCTCAGAATCSAACATTCKAARGAYGATTATTTGACCAAAAWTCACATTTTACCATTAACTACTCCCCGTATTCAATTGATATGGCAACATGCGACTTCTTCCTTTTCGGAAAAATGCATTTGCTCGTGACAGGAAAGCATTATGCAGACGTAGGGGCCATTCAACAGGCTTGCACCGGCAAAACACTCTTTCRACATGMTTTTGGACCGTGCAAAAAGCTTTATTGAAGYAGAAGGAGACTATTTTGAATAAATTAAATTGATTTTGCCGAAAAAACCATTTGTTCTGTTTTTTTAAGTCCTGTTTACTTTGGAACACACCTTGTATTCAGTATAATTTATTTAATTCAAATAATTCTTACATGAATTGTAAACAGATGCTTATAATAAAATTTTTTATTTATGAATTGCTTTGATTGTTAACATAATTTTAATAATAAACTAGTCTATCTTCTAAGTTGGTTCGAASTGGACMCTGTGTGCTAAATTTTGCTAAAATCAATTCAGTAGTTTAGGAGTCCATCGCGGACAAACAACGTGACACGTCATTTTAATATATAAGGATATATTATATATCAGGAATATGTTCTTTTGCTATACCGTTAATCTAATCTAAGCTCTAATTTTACCCTTCTTTATCTGAGAGAGAGAGACCTATCGCCTTCATGCTTTTATTSACTAGTCAATAAAAGTAACCCAATAGGCATGGAATCGGATTAATCTTAGTTTAATTAATTTATTTAAATTAATTCTATCCAGAACAGAGTATATTARGKTTGGCACAAAATTTGTTGCACACCRAGGGAAAYGTCGGAGACCCTATACCACAATTAGCACGAAGAGCTGACTTGATTTGGCCATGTCTGTTTGCCTGTATATGTGCGAACTAGTCTCCCAGTTCTTGAGATATCGATTCAAAATTTCTTTTCTACCGAAAAAGCTGCAGATTTGTCGAACCGCTAATATAGGACGATAGAGCACATAACTATTTATTAAGTTTACTTAMGTGTTACTAATTAGTACCTAATTGTACCCAAAAGTTATGTGTGGAAGACTAATGCACTCGGGTTTAGTCTCTTTAAAGATTAAACGTACAAGTCTCTTCAGGGTAATTTTAGATTTAGTGCATGTATTATTGCACCTTTTGGTGCGTCTGCGTGTACGTAATTGACCCAATTATTGAATGTAAATAATTACAGTTACACGCCCATCACGGTACTAAATGCTTACTTTTTCGGCGTGTTTCAACTTCAACTTGAAATCTAAAGACAAAAGTGAAACTAAAATATCTACATAAAAATGTTGTTAAGCAAAGTAATTAACGGGTGCAAATTATCAGCTTGGAAAAAGTAGATGAAGCCAACYGACTGACAAGTGCGAAATACATACGTACGTAGAGAGATACATATTTAGTTAAAATGTAGCTAATAAAAAATTTACAAATTTGATTTCATTGTTATGCAGTTAAGTTAAAAAATTACTCACGAGCAAATACAACAATGAGCCACAATGAACTTAGCCCAACATAGACGCGTACAACATGTGGAGCCCGTCGGTGGAAGATACAAATAACACTACAATATTACATGTTCACACACACAACGCGACTAAAAACGTTAAGATTTAATTTAAGTGCAGTTAGCTACAATGAATAAAGACGCAGTTAAAGTCCAAACAAAAACAAATCAGGTGTGAGGGCGGTTCGATAAGTACTTCGTCTATAATTCAAAAACGAATATTTTCAAAGGCGATCTTTTCTCAAGATTAGAATAGATTAGATAAATAAATGAGGATACCTAAGTCACAAAGACTCACTTAGCCCCAGCATAATGATAAATTCTAATACTATTCAAGCTGCCTTTGAGGTGATGTGATTCACAATTGGAAACATGGATTCAAAGGATSCTCAGGATGACGAGAAAAGTTGAAATTCCTGTCTGACCGTCTGTCCGTGCATGCATATTGAGTAAAAATGTAGATATCTTGATGAAACTTGGTATGAGTGTTTCTTAGTATAAAAAAATAATGATCTCGTATGTTGATGTAATCGGACCACTGCCACACCCACAAATCGCTACTATCCAAATCCATTAAATTAACATATAAAATTGTAATTTGGTGGAGGAGATCGCAGCAGCAAAGGACAAACATTTTTGAAAAATTGGAAAATATAAAAATTTGCTAACTTTCACTTCTTCGTTGTTGTTTTACATCTGACGGCATTTCTCTGGCGTTGATTCTTGTAAGCTGGAAGAGTATAAAATTTTCGTTGGCACCTGAATTTAGACCTTTCTTACTTGTTGTTAAATATACTTGAACCAGTGMTGTTCCAACTTCTTTACTCCGTCTGAATATACGTTTGCTGGTCTGAAAAATATAACTCCGCAGCGGTGATAACTCGCTTCTTCTGAAACAAAAAAGAGCACACGAGGACAAATCTGTGGAGGATGGGATAGAAGTGCGGAATCGAATTCGACCAATTTGACTATGGTGCACTTTTAGGTAGTTGGTTTTCCCCCATGTATATATATTCGGGTTTTCTACATTTCGGCGTTGGACCGTGCTGAGAATACAACAAAGCTCTGACGGTTGCGCTGAGCCAAGGGGACTGTGTAACTATGTAATTATCGGACCATCCTCGTATGTACGTGTGTATATGTAGCATAGGTACAATGAAATGTAGTAGCCTTGAATTGAAATTAATGGACCAAGTGACGCATTTGCGTGAGCGCACCCCAAAATGCTGCGTGCCGCGGCAAATTGAACGGATTTCTGTTAACTACTTACCGGCCCCACTGACAGCTGCGTTAATGGGCTAGCGCTTTTTGGCCAATGTGTTAGTTGTCCGACGTAACGTCTTATGCGCATACGCTAACGGTTAGGTGCCTGACCGCTGTTGGGTTTGGCTGCTGGCGCTGSCATGGCATGCTCTRGCAGCTGTAAYATCAGACAATACAATAAATATCATTGAGGTTCAAAACTAAAATAAACGGTAGCCTACACATACACACACCTTAAACGCTTTAAACGAACAGCTAGATCGTACATACACACACTCGGATCCATGCAACAGTTTGCATATTTTGAGCCATTGTTTGTTGCTGAGTGCCAAAGGCGGAGAGTTTAGCTCGAAAACTACTAGCATTTAAAATAAAAAAAACCGAAAGGTAATGGGGACTAAAATGTCGTGGTTTGTCAAGAAAAAGCATTTTCTGCCTTGTTCGAGGGGTGAGAGAAGTTGTGGTTTCTATAATCCAAGTTCAGGCTAACAAAGAAATATTATTTTAGTATACTCGTATTATTTGGCATATACTGTTCATATGTTTGTACGACTGTTTTCGATAGAGAAATTACCTGACAAAAAAAAAAATAAAAAAAAAATAAGAAAAAGATATATCTTCACAAATAAAAAAGTTTCAATTTAAGAATTGGATATAAATCGGCCAGTTTGTATGACAGCTATATTCTGTAGTAATTCGATCTGAACAAGCTGTTTGGAGTTTGTTGAATTGCTTTGAGAAATATTCCATGCTAAATTTCATGAAGACATCTAGTCTATAGTGGTCTGATATTGGCGGTACCGACAAATAAAAGCTCCTGTCAATGATAGAGATCAAACTAGTTTAGCAGAGTAATCACTTATGCTCCGAGRCAAAGTTCGTACTTGTTTGTATTTGTCTATGGAATCGCACACCTCCATTTACATGGCTACACAGGATGGCTTAAGCAACCAATACTTGAATTATTATTAAACAATCAAGTTAAGATATCTTTGTTTCTAAGGTTATTACTCTTACACAAAGATAGAGAGTTTTTGTTTGTGGACAAT
>NW_017534741.1:1881510-1884210 GCF_001853355.1 Bactrocera latifrons | reverse complement strand
ATTGTCATCGGCCATGCCTCTGCCACATATAGCAGGACGCGGATGATGAATGACTTCGTTTTTGTTCGTCGAGAAAGGACTTTACTTTTCAATTGCCTACTTTTAGTCCGAAATAGCACCTGTTGGCAAATTATTGACTGCGTTGGATTTCGAGGCTGACGTTGTTGTTGGTGTTAATACTGGTTCCAAGATATACGRAATTATCTACCACTTCCAAGTTATGACCGTCAACAGTAWCGTGGGAGCCAAGTCGCGAGTGCGACGACTGTTTGTTTGATGACAGGYAATATCTCGTCTAGCTCGGAAAGGTCCCTCCCGATCCTGGCCTTTAATCTTTCACACAATACACTTAATTGAAYCTTATAGCGATGTTGAAGAAACTTATCCCACGGTAATGGGGGATTGTTGGGTGTCCCGTTTTGTGGATTTGGCAGAGCATACTTAAATTCCAATCGAGGGGCATGCTTTTGTACGACCATATTCTGCAAAGAAGCTGGTGCATTGATCTTATCAGTTCTTTGCCACCAACAATCCATCGGCCTCGCCGCTCGTTATTCCTCAGACTATCCGTCTATTCCAACTTATTCAATGTTAGAAAAGTATTTCCTCCATATTTTCAGTAKGCTCTGAGCATTAGTCACTAGATCACATTTGTGGTGTGAAGTATGCTCCGRTCTTGAAACCTTATAAAAAKTAAKWGAACTTAGTAGTTTTTAATCAAAATTTTATATAGAAGGTAGACGGGGTTATAATTCGATTACTCCTTTCTCATAGTCCCAAGAGATCATCTTGATCATTTATGTAAATATATGTAATCTCATATMTATCTCGATTAGTTTTWGGTGATATAATCCACCATTRGGTGAGAAAACAYAATYCAAAATATAAATATAGCATTTGTTAGTTGAATWCAAAGCGATTGAAATATGAAATCTAATCCTTAATTGAATAGTTTYCCCAGATAAAAGCCACTAARAGACCGATCAAGTTTAATACTCGTWCGTATAAGAAAATATTTCTGAAGCTCTACTAGTATTTGTTTATTGCCGAACTGTGATTTCCTTCTGTCGATTTCGTGCAGAGCTCACCTTATCTACAAATACAATAACGTCACCCTTTGGTTTAACTATAGTGCAAAGAACGTAGAAAGTTTAAAAATTGATAAAGTTTAAAGTTGTTATGAATTGTTCCGTTCATTTCTGGGTGATAAGATTATACTCAAGTGCTCCCTTTGAATTTGTTATACATCGTATCGTCACACTGTCTYGTCACGAAGGTATACCGACTATATTCGCAACTGTTATGTTAAAGCTATTTAAAACTCATTTCAAATGTTCTAATTTAGTACAAACACAGCAGTTCAATTGTATTGTTGTAACAAAAAGATCGTGAAAATAATGGCCGGCATTGATTTTGTTTATTATTTAATTTTGCTTGCCTCGATGCTGGTGCTTTTTAGAGTAAGTAGAAAATAAGTTCGTAATGATGTGCAGGTCAGTGTACAAGTATGATATACTCATACACTTGTATATTCATATGCGCAAATATAATATACCTCCACTCTGTAATAACCGGTGGCTACGGCAACAAAGAAGAAGACATATATTATATTATATCTGTAGCTAAATCATTTGCATTTCTTGTTGTAYTTTTATAGTTTGCATTCTAGAATGGATAATTTTTTTATTTTAATTTTAGTTGCTCATTAAGGCATTCACCYTATCACCCACATCACATGCTCCAACAATGCGTCGAAATAACATTTTACTAGAAGGTAAGTGCGTATACGCAGTGTAATATTAGTAAGATAGTTATCAGCTTTATCTACACTTATTCTCAAACATGTGGTTGAATATTGTCGGCGAATTCTAATGTATGTTGCCGAATATGTACTTTCAGAATTTATAGTGAACTTGGTGTGATAAACCCGAGTTTTATATATTTGTTCATTTAAGGGTAAGGTCAATCGAGGGAACTAAAAAAAAGCTGTGACTATTAACTGTGACTGGTAATTATGGGAGTAAGGAAAAAGGAATCAACTTTTCTCAAGCTTTATTATGCATATATTTTCAGGGTGTATTGCAACTTTACATATTRATCTTTTGATTAAAAATACCGAATATTACATCAAAGTATATAATATATATATAAGATATGGTCCATTGACAAAGAACTGAACAATGCAGAATTTTAATCCACATTAATCTAGTAATAGAGCTTTAAACTTTCGCAAAGTATTATACTTCTCTAAAATGGTAAAATTTTTGAAGGCAAATAGTCTATAGAACACAAAATATAACAAAAATTACATAGTTTACTCGATATTGTTACTGTGAGGCTACAGTTTATTTTAACCCTCTACCGCATACAACGCCACATATGGTTTTGGGATTTGTTGCATTTGGCTTTGCACTAGCAAAGTGATGTAGCGGAACAAATTTGTATCGGTAGTTTTCTTTGGACAATGCTTTGTTGATATTTCAGATACTGTTTRATTCTGATAGATTTTGCTTGTTGTTTTCGTTTATTTTGTGAAGGTGTCTCACATGAGTAACTGTTAAAATTTATAATTTAGATGTAGATTTGTTTTATTCGTAAGATTCATTTATTCAGACTGGCAAGAAATTTTCTTTATAAGACAAATCACAAGAACAATTTAATAATTACAACAAGTAGTTTGTGTTGCGAGTACTTTCAACA
>NW_017534741.1:1877516-1878719 GCF_001853355.1 Bactrocera latifrons | reverse complement strand
TATACCAGATGCCGCGAGTACACTTCCAATAGCATTCTGAGTTTGCTGCCTAGATGATCTGCATTGTGCAGCCAGATGACCTCTATTCCCACAATTATAGCATTTAACGTTAGATTGCTTCGTTACCGAATTTGAAACATATCCTTTACGAGTATTTCTGTTAAGATTTTTGTGCGCACTTACATTTTTCCTGAAGTTCGTCCTTGCCGAAAACGCCTGTTGATTCTCGATATATTCAACATCTGCACCCTTCTCCTGACGACGTTCACCTTCTTCAAGTAATTTAATTTTCAACGCATTTAATGATGGTAAATTATCACGAGTTTCTATAGCAACCACGAAATTTTCAAAGGACTGCGGTAAACTTGATAGCAGAATAATGACTAACATTTCTGCTGGTACTACTATACCAATTTCAGCTATTTTCTCATTGATATCAGAGAACTGCTTGAAAAACGTAATTTTTCGAGCTGGTCCACTTGCCTGGTAGATCTCTTGTAATTTCCTCCAGGTGAAGTAGTGCAGTGTTTAATATGATTTAACTGTGATGGCTTGACACAAAGCGTAATGCTCGCAAGCGCCTTCTCATCTTTTGCGTCGAACGCGGCTGATTCTTCTAGCGTTGCATTTTCGTTCTTCACATGCTTACGGGATACGATTCCCCATAATAAATCGGCACGAATAAGAACACTTTTCATGTGGACTGACCACGACGAATAATTTGTGTCATCGAGCTTATCAATGGAAAACAACCCAGAAGTAGCCATTGTTAGTCGCGAAAATTTTTTTTTTCGCTAAACGTTTGATTATTTACGTATCTCGGTTATGCCTTTCCGAAGTCTCATAATCTGTTAAAGTTTATAATTTAGATGTAGAATTGTTTTATTCGTAAGATTCATTTATTCAGACTGGCAAGAAATTTTCTTTATAAGACAAATCACAAGAAGAATACAAGGATTATAATATATATAATAATTACAACAAGTAGTTTGTGTTGCAAGTACTTTCAACAGTAACGCTAAGTGTATTTCGCGGTGTCTTGGACAAAATTTTTATCATAAAAATTAGGACTTTTCTCGGAGAAAAAATTATTATTCGAAGGAAAAACATAGTGTTCACACAATAAAAATACAAACCGATTGGAAGGTAAGTACTATAGGCACGCTTTTGTGTGAAATCGGATAAAGCCATATGTGGTCTTTC
>NW_017534741.1:1875448-1876851 GCF_001853355.1 Bactrocera latifrons | reverse complement strand
AAGAGGAGCAACTGGTTGTGGATGAGCAAATAATTCCCACAAAGTGCCGACATCATCTAAAACAATACATTCTGGCCAAACCGCACAAATGGGGTTTCAAGAATTTTGTTTTAAGTGGAGTTTCAGGATTTAGCTACGATTTTGAAATATTTGCTGGAGCACAAAGTGATAAACATCCAGAGGGATCACCGAATCTGGGAATCAGCGTAAATGTTGTTACAAGGCTAGCAGTCACTGTTCCTAGATATCAAAATTACAAACTTTTTTTTGACAACTGGTTTACCAGCCCCGGCCTCCAAGTGCATCTCATGAAAAGTGATTTATTGTCTTTGGGCACGGTAAGACTTAATCGAGTCCCTAACTGTAAGATGCCGACGGAAAAGGAATTGAAAAAGTTGGGGAGAGGCTGCATGGTGGAGAAGGTAACTAAAATCGACGGGGTCAAACTTGGCCTCGTTTCTTGGTTTGACAATAAGGTAGTAAATATTCTTTCAACGTTTTAGTAAAAAAGAGAAAACGTATATTGAAACTCATTCATCACAGTCTGTCGACGTTTACAATAATTATGTATATGGGCGGCGTAGACTTGCTTGATGCACTACTTGGTCTTTATAGAATTCAGTTACGCACTAAGGTTTGATACAAAAAGATTTTTTTCCACATGATTGATATGTGCCTTGTAAATTCTTGGATCTTGTGGCACCGTAAGTCAGGGGAATTTATGCCGTTATTTAATTTCTAACTTGCAGCGAGCGAACATCTTTGCAAGGTAGGAAAATCCGGAAAACGAGGGCGTCCAATTGCATCGGTATCAAACTCTTCATCTCCGACAACAAGCAGAGAAGGCACCAAAAAGAGTAAGCGTCAAGACTTTCCTTTGAATTCTACCGTACGACTGTATTGGACACTTTCCGAAATGGATGAAAAATAGACAACTTTGTCAAAATGACTGCTCATTCCGTTCGTATACTTTTTGTGAGAAATGTAATGTATTCTTGTGCTACAATGACAAATGAAACTGTTTCACACGCTTCCCCACTGAATAAAAGTAATACACTCCAAGCAAATTTGTATACATAGAGAGCCATATATGGCGGCTTTTATTTCCTGGTAATATATGCATTGTAAAATATTTTTTTGTACAAATATATGTAAAAGGATTCAAAATAAACGTATATTAGTGGAGTTTTATTTGTTTTTTTCATAAAGAAGATGGCCATGCGGTAGAGGGTTAAGTGAATTGGGCAGAGAATTTTTTTTATTAGTATATCAAATGAATAGTTTTTAAGAATATGTGGACTTCAAAACAAAAATAAAAATAACAAGTAAGGAAGGGCTAAGTTCGGGTGTCACCGAACATTTTATACTCTCGCATGATAAAGTGATAATCGAGATTTCAGGCG
>NW_017534741.1:1873302-1874723 GCF_001853355.1 Bactrocera latifrons | reverse complement strand
TCTCTTTAGAAACTTTGTTGGGAGAGTATAAAAAAAGCATAAAAAACGCAGACGCTGTCTTTTAATTTGCTGAACTATGTCAATGACGTCGTATATCTCATACTGCTCATCGTTCCATCGAATGCGATATTGGCCGTGGCCAACACACAAAGGAAACGAAAACACMTAACGTCGACTGATCAGATGTTGCCATCGTCCCTGTCTCTGCACCATATAGCAGAATGGGAATAATAGAGTTTTTCTGGCATCGTCGATTCCATTTCAGAAAATTCGATGCAGCACGCTTTGGAAGACCAATTGAAAATTGMATAAATCGAAGTGTTTGGCCACATAAGTTAATGCAAAATATCTCAAGAACAAATTTCTCTCTGTGGAATGTTGCTGAATCGCACAAAAGCTTGTCCTTACTAGTTAAACTTTAAGTAGAGTTTAGAAATTGATGAATTCGGATTACAATCACGACAAGACCGCAGCTAAGATTTTGTAAACCCTTTTATTTCAGAAGATATAATTCTGTCACAACCTTGCAAATAACAGATTATTCACCAGTGAAACAAAAGCTTTGCCCGAAAGTCAATGGTGATTGAACTTGTAAGATCCGCTATGTGTTAGAAAGGATCAAGACGCACATCGCAAATAGGAGYTAATAATAATAGGAGCATCCGGTAACAAATGCTAAAGGGTAGGAAAAGAATATGGTCAGTGTAGTTAAATTTTTGAATTTTAGTTCGAAAAAATATCGAAATTAAACATAATTCGTTAATGAATAATTTATCGGTGTCTATACAGGCTACAGTGCTACAATAGGGACGAGATTTAGACAGCTCTTGGCGGCCATGTTCATTTATGGATTTATTTGTTAGTGTATTCGGCAAGGTTTGCCAATTCATCAAGTCACATTTTACTTTGTTATAACGATTGAAAATTATTCAAGATTGTTACACAAATTCAAGCTCTTCGGTGGCTATTGTACGAGCTCTTCGCGCAAAAAGCGATGATCTCAGATAAGGCCTATTGGTGAGTCAGCAAATGACGTTACCATCAGAAGCGAGCGTTATAGCACGTTCTTAACCGACTTTTATCTCGGAATTACATCAAAGGCACACGGACGATCTCTATTTCCGACGAAATGGTACRTCGGATCATGTTTCACGTCGTTGTCGATTTAGCCGTCTGTCAGTATATACAMGAAGCGTTCCAAAATAAACAGGACTTAAAAAAAACAGAACAAATGGTTTTTTCGGCGAAATCAATTTATTTTATTCAAAGTAGTCTCCTGCTGCTTCAATACAGTTTTTTGCACGGTCCAAAAGCATGTGGAACGAGTGTTTTAGCTCGTTGACCGCCAGTATGCTGGTACAACCTTTTTGAATGGCCACTACGTCTGCATAACGCTTTCCTTTCATGGGCAAATGCATTTT
>NW_017534741.1:1867160-1871013 GCF_001853355.1 Bactrocera latifrons | reverse complement strand
GCGCAGGCAACAAAGAAAATCACAACGCAAGGTGAGAGTGTACCAATAAAAAAAAGGGCACGTCAGTACAAACTGGCATTGACCGTTACGTTAATATAAAGAGGAAATTAAGTCCTCCAAAATCAGCGGTCAATCCTACAAAGTTTCAAGACAGCATACCAAATAAAAATAAARAGAAAGTTTTAAATGGCAACAGATTTGTCATACTAAGCAATGGTTCAGACGACGATGTGAAGAGTACTACCACAGTCGTTAATGCCAAACCACATCCAATATATTTGCAGGAACGTAGCAGTAATACTCTTGTTGCGAAATTGAGTGAAATTGTAGGTACTAACTATTTTTAGTGCCTTTGAAACAAGGCAATATAGACGAAACAAAAATTCAGTCCTTCACTGAAAAAAACTTTATGGAAATCATTAAGTTTTTGTAATAAAAGGAAGAATTGTTATTCGCATCAACTGAAGAGCTCTAAAGGCCTAGTTGTTGTAATTAAGGGATACTAGTCCGCCGTAGACTCTAGGGAAATTAAACCTTACGGCTATATTCTGTCCACCTCGTTTTAAAATTATAGAAAGCGAATTCAAAGAACACTAGATCAAAGATTTTTACCAGGTGGAGATTACAACGCAAAACACATGTACTGGGGCTCACGTCTTATTAATCCGAAAGGACGACAGCTGTACTACACTATTATGAATGAGCATAATAAGCTGGATATAGTATTTCCTGGTAAGCCTACATACTGGCCTAGTGATGGAAAAAAAATAGCAGACTTAATAGATTTTGCTGTAGTCAAAAATGTAGATAGATCGCTTATGACAGCTGATACATGTACAAACTTATCATCTGATCATTCTCCTGTACTAATAAAGTTATACGAACAGCCCATGATATTTAAGCCAAAAGTTTCTCTAACATCACATAGAACTAACTGGTTGAAGTATAGATTGCAAAATATATACAGGAAGAGACATTGATAAAAATATAAGAGAATTTAATGCGTAATGCAGCTGTATTGGCAACCCCAAAAAAAACAATAAATCAGTTGGTTTTAGAACGATCACCAATAATAAAATAGAGAAAATTGTAAATGAGACAAGGCGAGCTAGGCGTGAATGACAGTTAAATCGCTTACCTTCAACTCTGCTTCAACTGAAATCTGCTGAACGAAAGTTAAAAAAATCGGTTAAACGTGAGGAGAAAAAACGCAACACTGAAAATTATACAAAGAAACTGTGTCCAAATACTAGCAAGCAAAGCTCCCTTTGGAAAGCCCAAAAGTCTTTCAAGCCACCAGCAGATTCCAACATCCCTCTAAGACAGTTGAATGGTAATTGGGAACGTAGTGATGAGGATAAGGCAAATCGCTTTGCAAATCACCTGGRAAAGGTATTTCAACTCAATTACCTAAAGAACAACTTTAAGTTGCCAACCTTGCCCAATATCACAAACGGGTCGCTTGTGTTTATTAAGACTTCTACTTCTGAAGTTACTAGAATAGTAAAAGAACTTAACCCAAAAACGTCACCAAGACATGATAATATTACCCCAAAAATRCTAATTGAGTTACCAAATATTACCGTAGAAGTGCTCTCTTTGCTCTTCAGYTCAATTCTTAATTCATAGAAAAAGTCGTAGATTATCTTGATAGATAAACCTGGGAAAGACTTAACACTGTCTTTCTAAAATATTTGAAAAATTGTTACTATCAAAGATGACTACTTTCCTCCACTAAAATAATATAATATAATACCAACGCACCAATTCGGGTTTCGTGAAAAACATAGCACGATAGGGCAAGTAAATAGGATTACTAACGAAATATGAAAATCATTTGAGCACTGTTCAGCAATATTTCTAGATGTAGCYCAGGCGTTTGATAAGGTGTGGCACGAAGGTCTTTTATATAAGATTAAGAAAATTATACCCTTTGAATTGTCTTATCTGAATAATAGACAATTTATGGTGAAAGTAGGGGATTTCATATCGGATGAAAGACAGAAAAGGGCTGGAGTACCACAGGGCAGCGTTTTAGGCCCAATTCTATACATCATACTATATACAGCAGATCTTTCAACAGCTAATAATGTATTAACTTCAACTTTTACGGACGACACAGCTATAGTGAGSCGKAWTAACTGCCACATTTTAGCATCAAGAATATTAGCGAAGCATTTAAGTTCTGTCGAAGAATGGCTATCGAACTGGCGTATAAATCTTTTCGCGTAGACCAAAGAGGCTCTGGAGAAAACATATCTCTGATAAAATAACATCTATGAAGATTAGACCTGCAAATTTAAATTGGCTTTTAAATAAAAACTTAAAACTTAGCCTAGACAACAAAGTGCTTTTATTCAATGCTGTCTTAAGGCCGATTTGGATGTAAAGCATTCAACTGTAGGGTACGACTTGTGCAACTAATATTGATATAATACAAAGATTCCAATCAAAAATGCTTAGAACAACCACGTGTTCACCATGGTCCATGCGTAACRAAAATATCCATAAAGACCTTGGAATTCCTATGGTAAAGAAATAAGTGAAAGATAACATAATTAAATGTATATCTAAACTCCGAGATTACCCAAACCCGTTAGCTAATGCTTTGGTACATTCCTGCGATCATACACGCCTTAAAAGAAGAGATATGCCCGCGTACTAAGAAGCAATGTATCACCAAAACAACTCAACCACTTGCATGAGTGTGTCTAGTTTTTAAATAGATTTAAGATTTTATAACTTATTGTTAGGCTTTTAAAACAAAAAGCAGGTTTAATAAATAAAAAGCTATTAAAAAAAATACCTTCAGATAATAGAAAAATACGCTATTTCACACATTGCCCGATATTTTCGGTAAAAAGTTAAGTATAATCACTGGGTCCACATATTCAGTGCCTAGGGACCTGGACAGTTTTGGTTCGATTTGGACAACGATCACAAGGTGTCATACTTCAAAGGCATTATTGGTGMAAAATTTTATCTCGTTATATATATTGCTTCTTGATTTGTGCCCTTAAATGTGAGTTAATCAGGTGGAATTATAAATTTTGTCATATGGGAACTATGCGTTTTTTTAACCCGATTTCGCAATTTTTACATTGTAACATAGAAAGTACTAGAGTTGGCTTAACACGTATTTAACAGTTCTGTTATATGGGGAGTGGGCTGGGTTATCATCTGATTTCACAGTTTTGGCAGCGGTGCTTAAGGAATTTGTCTTGAGCAAATTTGATTATTACAGCTTGGATAGTTTGGAAAATATGAACATTAAATCTATTAGAGGGCGGGGAYACACCCACTTCTTTTAGATTTTTAGCTCAAARTATCATAAAGATATCACTATTTTGTCCTAAAGTTACAGCTTGCACAAACAGACGGACGAACGGGCGGACCGACAGACATCCGGAATTTAACTTGTATCCTACTTCTGATCAATTATACATACATAACCCTATATCCATCGCGATTTGATTTAGGAGATACGTACAACAGTTAGGTGAACAAAGCTATTATACTCTGTAGCAACATTTTGCAAGAGTATCCGACATCGATCTTATACCATATCTAGGGCAACTAAATCACTGTAGACCAGAAGTCTTCTTCTTTACTGGCGTAGAAAACACTTACGCGGTTATARCCGAGTTAACAACAGCGCTCCAGTCGTGTCTTCTCTTCGCAAGGTGGCGCGAATTGGATATTCCAAGCGTCGGCAGGCTCTACTCCACCTGGTCCTTCCAACGGAGTAGAGGTACTTYAGTGCCTCTGCTTCCCCCGGTGGGTACTGCGTCGAATACTCTCGGAGCTGGAGTGTTTTCATCCATTCGAACGACATGACCTAGCCAGCGTAGTC
>NW_017534741.1:1839583-1866535 GCF_001853355.1 Bactrocera latifrons | reverse complement strand
CCATACAGCTGCCACACAAATCGGTTTCGAAAAAAGTTAACATTAAAACATTCCTGTGTGGGGTATTATAGCTTAGCCGCAGCCGAAATTAATGTTTTTCTTCTTTTTAAATAACATTTAAAGAATTTGTTTACAGTGTTTAACCGCCTACTTGTCAGCATTGTTGACTGTTTAACACAACAATTCATACAGCTTTTCGTCCAAAATTTCATTTACGTACAAACTTTATGACTATCTCCTCTCCTATACTCCCTGTGACTTATCTATTACTCACTTTTTACGACATCTGCTGACAGGTACGGCTTTACTAAGAGCAATCCAAACACAACCTATCTTCATATGAATTTATCATGCTCATAAATGTATGTACCACTCATACTATATATTCGGAGCAAAATAAATTTTATCGAAACCCTCAGCGCATGCTCACTCTTCTTTATCTTGTCGCAGGTGCGCTCCAAAAGCTTCGAAGCTTTTACTTAGCATATTGATAAGGCACACATATTGTCGGAGATTATTGCTGAACGAGTGCTTAATTAGTAAATACTTTCAATGCAAATTTACTGAACGCGCTACAATAAAACAAGTGYCTAAGGTGTTAGTAGAAAATAATTACACTTTATTAAATTAATAAAAATCAGACTATAAATAGCCAACTTGCAAAAACCGCAAAATGTATTTCTCAGATGTCATCTATTTGTCATTCTTAATGATTTTATTGTTTATCGTAAGTAAACAGCTGGTTTAAGCAATAAATTGCTACGTTAACCGTGTGCATATGTGYGCTACATTTCACTTTCATTGTTTTTTAAGATACTCTATAAGGGCTTCAAACATCAAGCGGAAAGCCATGTGCGTACCTATTATCAAACACCTGAGCCCAGAAGGCCACGACGAACTGTTGAAATCGCAGGTTAGTAGAAAAACAACCAAAGTTTATGGATTCCATCATACAATTTGAAGTTTGGCGGAGAGATTTTTTTTTTCAATTCAAATGAACGTGCTCAAAACGTGTTGACATTTGTGTTATTTATTGTTGCATTCTGACAGCCATTAATTTTTTTTTTTTGTTTTGCGTAAAATTATCGATGAAATTAAGGGCATTTTGCATTCATTCATTCATTGACAAATTTATGTATACAAAAGTGGTGCCGAATAATAATTTAAATAAGAGTTTAGACACAAATCTTATCTATTTAATTTCGATTACGTCAAATTCAATGACAATGACAATTATTTGCGCCAAATTGACAACCAGTTGAAAACTTTATAATCGAAACWTTTAATAAAATTGTTGTGAAATCTTATCGTTATTAAAATTACTAGAATATTTCTGTTTSTTTCAATTTTCTTGATGACAAATGCATTGCAATTCAAATTGTACTATTGTCAATTAAGCTGATGTTTTTGACATTGAATTTGACATAATGGAAACTTCGTTCAATTTATAAAGTTTTTTTTTTAGCAATAGTAGTTTTCCCGGCCAACATAAATTCAAACATATAGTATATGATACGTTAAGGAAAATGTATAGTATTATTATGTATTAAATTGCCGTACAGACTGTAGTAATAAGAGCGTCTTAAAGGGGTTACATGGGTTTTCTTGGGTAAAAAAACAGCCTTCTTTCATACATTTTTTTTATCATATAAAATATAAAATATTATATTTTACTTATTGTTACGACCATCCCCTTTTATGGGATATGTAGAAGTTCTGAAATTTTTAGCAAAAAATATTTTAAACTTGGCCATTGCGACGCAACTTGCGATGAACCCTCTTTGGTAGGATAACTTCCAACAAGAAAAAATGCGTGTTTTAGAACTTAGAACTTGGCGGAAGAAAACGAAACTGAAAATTGGAGTATTGGCACACAGTTTTGCAAAAAAAGAAAATATAGCGCCATTTTTTTTTAAATAGTTGTAATTGAAAAAAATCCTTCGTCCAAGTCCTTAAGAATTGTATTTTAAAGACCAATGTTACACCATAAAGATAGAGAAGAAGAAGAGCGTTTAAAGACTGCGCACTTAGCCAAGCTAGCCATGAGTGCACAAGGCTRTATCTCCGAAACTATTACTCGGATTAACTTSAAAATTTAGGACAATATTCTAAAGGTGCTGTAKAATTTAATAAAACAATAAACAATAAATAAAATCCTTAAGCCCATGTTATCCTTTATATAAATAGTTAATATTATGTAAGATTATGTTTTTCTGAGAAATTATTGTGTACCCAGTAAATTTCAACGTATTCCTATTGCGTTATTGGAGGACAATATTCTACTTTAATCCTTAAACTGATTATAATTATATGTATCTAATCATTTATGTCATATAAATATACCTAATGAGGTTAATTCAGCACTCAGCTAACAAATTCCAAAACGTATCTGTCACGCTGTAAAGTTACATAAGATTATTTAGTGCTTCTTAAGAACGCATTCTTTATGTTTCAAGAGCTTTCTTAATTRCATTTTTCAAAAGCTATTGATAAGTTTAAATCTATTACAATAGAACACGAAGAACGTTAACTTCGGTTGMAGCGAAACTATAATACTCTACACAAATTATGCAGTTTCGATACAACTTCAGTTGGGTGTCATATGACAGTAGTATACCGATATTGCCACGTTGCTTTTMACAATAATTTCGTGAAGATATCTCGTCAAATAAAAWTGTTTTCATTACAAGAAATTGATTTTAATGGGTCAGTTTGTATGTCAGCTATATGCTATAGTAGTCCGATCAGAACAATTACTTCGGCAGTTGCACCGTTGACTTAAACTAAGATATCTTTCAAATGAAAAAGTCTTCTATAGMAGAACATGATTTGGTTCAATTTGTCTTTATGGTAGCTATTTGCTGTAGTGATCCGATTAGCTGAGCGATTAGTTTCCTGCTGGGTTCGTACCAAATTGCCATAAAATGCCCTATTTAGGGTATAATAACAGATAGTTTTTTATAACCGAAGTTATTGTAATATTACACCATGATAAAAAAAATTGCAAATTTTATCTCCACTTATTATTACTGTTATCAAAATTAGTAGGTATTTATTTCCAAGTGAATGCTCACAGCTTAGACAAAATTATTGTCGGTGAGCCTTACCTTCGGATTGTAAACAAGCAAGTTTTACGACTAAATAATTAACTTTTGTTTGCAATTAATTTTTTTTTTATAAAAGTAAAAACACGGCATCATTAAATAATGTTTCGAATTGACTTGACAKAATTTGAAAACAAAAACTTAAAAGTAGTGGCGGTTTGAGTTGATACAGTTCCAGCCGAAGCTCTTGGCGGTTACCTTCGTTAATCCTGGGAGGTTCATCTAAAAGCAGTTGAAAAAAACATTAATTTTTCAGTAGTTTTGAAAAAGCTATATAAATTYCATTGAAATCTATTTGGAGCTACAGTKGTCACTAGTTTAAAAAACRTAGTTTTTAGAAAAASGCTTTTGAAGTTTTACACCAACGCTGCAGAGCGCTGTTCCCACGACAGTTRGAYCTAAKTAATCGGAACGGACCTGGATTTTTATACAGCCAAGGACTGTCAACTCGGTCCTATTCCTTGAAATTACTTCAAGAATGTTTTCCGTCGCTACAAAAACAGCGGCAATAAACTTTTCTTATTATTGAATAACTCGTAAAAGTATTCGTCAGATGTACTTAAAATGTTTAGAGAAGTGTTCTACGATACTAATAATCTGAACAATATCTGAACTACCCCTCAATAAATAAATAAATATTTTAMATAAATTATTAAGARCTATAATTAATGAAGAAAAAAATATAAATAAAAAATAACGCTATTTTGAATCATACGAAATTTGCATTACATTTCCCACCCTTCTCTGTGTCATTATTTGTTTGTTTTTAAATGTTTGAAAATTCCAAAACGAAAAATGATTTGTTCCAACGTCATTGATATTTCAATTATGGCGCAAATTAGTTATCAAAACAAAATCATTACAAAATTTATAACGTGTAAAAATCGTAATTTAAACAACTTTAATCAAACTCTCGAAATCTAAGCCTCTACAATATGGATGAACTCACCTATATTTATTGCATGTTGGGGCTTTTCGCTATCGCACTTTTACTAAAAGTAAGTACGTCAGCGCAGCGTTTTGTAATGGCAGTGATAGCAGCAACACTCAAATAAAATATTGCATAAGTTACAATAAATAAATGAATATTAAGGGTGTTCACTTCTCTCTTAGTGGATGATAAAACTCTTTTGTACMATGGAAAGGCATTTATACTATCAGATGCGTCGGCGTACCCATATACACCGCGTTCCACGCTATGTACGGCATGCAGGTCAGTGCTAAAAGTCATTAAAGTCATTTACAAATACATTAATTGTGGGTGCGTCTAATAGGTAGTGCGTGTGATGTCTCTTGTTATAATMAAGTTCAATAATGCACGAAATAATAAAAATTTAATCAAATAGTTGCGAAAATTGCATTATGCTTTTTATCGATTGCTTCCATCACACCTTTAAAAGCTCGTTCAATCGGCAATTGTATTTATGTACATRCATATGAGTGATAAAAAAGGATTGTATTACTATAYGAGTGCTTGAGAGCAARCCATYCTTCAGTGGAGCGGAAACATGTGAGACGTGTCAAGAGATCTTGCACACCTTGTTGCAAAAGTGCTGGGAATATGCCGTCCGCCCCTGGTGACTTATAGTTCGAGAAGAAGCCAGTGTCCACTTGATTCAATCTGCAGTGAATAATTTKATTGCAGCTGTCCCATTCGAGCGATCTGGTCTATGTGCGATCTTGATGCTTGATGTCAGCAATTTAATGCTTAATATTGACGTAAGCTCCATCTTCTGTTTGGTCGGCGGTGACTCTTACTTATCCTTACATATTCTTAGAAACAGAGATGTCATTCATGTCAATTTGAGAGTGCAATGTCCCATTCATATACAACTTGCGTCGTTTTGCTGAACAATTCATTCTTTAAGAGGAAGCGATAAAAGCAAAGGGTACATTGTATGTCAAAATGAACCCTTTACTTTCCAAACTTCAATCCAATAAAATTGGCGACTGTTGCTTGAAAAATCGTAAAAAAATTGTAGGTTACATTTCTTCTTTTTCTTAATTGGCGTAGACAGCGCTTACGCCATTATAGCAGAGTTAACAACAGCGCTTCTTCTTTTCGCTACGTGTCGCCAATTGGAGATTTCAAGCGAAGCCAGGTCCATCTCCACCTGGCCTTTCCAACGGTAGGGACATCTTCCTCTTCCTCTGCTTCCCCGGGCGGGTACTGCGTCGAATACTCTCAGTGCTGGAGTGATTTCGTCCATTCGGATGAAGCCGCTGTCTCTTAATTCGCTGAACTATGGCAATGTGGTCRTATATCTCGTACAGCKCATCGTTCCATCGRATGCGATATTCGCCGTGGCCAACGCGCAAAGGGCCATAAATCTTTCGCAAAACTTTTCTCTCGAAAACTCGCAACGTCGACTCATCAGTTGTTGTCATCGTCCAAGCCTCTGCACCATATAGCAGGACGGGAATTATGAGTGATTTATAGAGTTGTGTTTTTGTTCGTCGAGAGAGGACTTTGCTTCTCAATTGCCTATTCAGTCCGAAGTAGCACCTGTTGGCAAGAGTTATCCAGCGTTGGATTTCCAGGCTGACATTATGGGGTCGCCTTTTTTGTGGATTGGGCATAGCACACTTAAATTCCAATTGTTGGGCATGCTTTCGTCCGACCATATTTTACAAAGAAGGGTATGCATGCTCCTTATCAGTTCTTCGCCGCCGTGTTTGAATATCTCGGCCGGCAGAAATGAAGAATTTCTGCCGTTACAACAACAACAACAATATCTCGGCCGGCAATTCATCGGCCCCCGCCGCTTTGTTGTTGTTCAGGCGGGTAATTGCTACTCGAACCTCTTCCTGGTCAGGCAGTGGAACGTCTGCTCCATCGTCATCGATTGGGGAATCGGGTTCGCCTTCTCCAGGCGTTGTGCGTTCACTGCCATTCAGCAGGCTGGAGAAGTGTCGTTGTTGGGAGTTACATATGCTTTGTTTTAATTCACTTCGAYGTGAACGAAGTCATAAAAAACATATATCGAGAAAATCTGTCAAATCAAACTTCTGACGTAAAGCTAAGCAAAAGTTGTATGTGAAYCAGCCCTAAGYCATCTACTCAATGTGACAGTTGCTTCAATGGACCAGGTTAGATGTTTAGCAAATAGAAAGACTGCAAGGGCTAGATTTAAAATAGGACAAAAAATTGTTTCAACAGGACTTTTGTAGCCATCGGACAAGGTCACTAATAATAATGGACAACAATAAAAATAAACCTAAAATTGCCTTTGGTTACCAGTTATTGCCGATTAGCAGCTATTTCAATTGACACAGTTTCGAACTAAAACCAAATACCATTTGACGTTTGAAAAGCTGCGAAGGAAAGCATATTATTTTTAACCCTGATATTTTACAATAACCAGGCTTGTGCCAGAAACCGARAAATTGATCCAGTCTTGTTTTTACAAACCGAATTATTTCAATTCAGGTGTTTTGCAAACCGAATAAATTTCATTTAATTCAAAGCCTTTCTTTTTCACATCAAACCATTTTCCAAAAATGTAAATTTTATCTAACTTCATAAGTATTTCTATTCGTTGCTGACGCCACCGACCGGGTCTGATTAGATTAGGTAAGCGTTCCCTTAATTGTGAACTCATCAGTTTCGAAGTTTTCTGCAATTCTCCTATGACCAGGCGCCCAAACTAGCCTGGCACCGAAAACACTTTATGCTATTACTAATGACTTCAGATACTCTTTGCCTAAGCTTGAGCGCGCTGGCGGATTGAATGCAGTCCTCTAATGAAGTTGCATTTCGAAGCTGGGCCTCTATAGCAACTTCTGCTTAAGAAATACTTAAGATACCAGGCCATCATGAAGCTTAAATTAATGGAGAGCTCTCGGCAGAAAACTCTTCCTCGTACCTCCCTCTACCCACATATCTCTAATGGGCATTTTGACATCACAAAGTAATCCGATTTCTAGCACTGGTATGTGAATACATTTTATACATTTTTTTAAATGAAATATTTTATTGAATTGCGGAYAGTCGTGGTTTTATCAGCTATTACTCCCGTTGCAAAAATATCTTCGTCAGGTTACATCAATACTCTACTCTCTCACATTTAGTTTATTTCGATAGATATGTATTTCTGTGAGTGAACAGCTAAGCCTTATAATATTCGATAAATATCAACAAAACATTATCAATCATGAATTTATTATCATTTAATTAGCTAAGCGAATACAATAAGCATGTATTTTTTCCTTCCGGTTGAATTTGGCTTCATAACCTTTTCCAGTGGTGTTTTCGTTTATAGTTGTAGCTCAGTAGTCTCCACTGTTTTATGCAGTATTACACCGTACTTTCAAACAGAGAATTTGTCAAWAATATACAGCGTAATGCCGCTTTTAGAAGTAGCTGAAGAAATCGATTTTTTTGGCTGTAAATTAAAACGAAGCAATTAATTTTAGTTTATAAAAAKACGCTTTTAAATGTTTTGAATAATTTCACTTAGTTTTATTCTCACGTGAAAGAGCTAGAGCTTGAGTTAATCTCTCGACGAAGTGACACATTTATTGAACAACACTCATGTGACTGATTAAGGGATTAGTGAATCAGTATATAAAATTAGCGCTGCGTCGTCATGATCACTTTACAGCGAAACACATACACAAGCAAACATTCGAACAACCATTTGTTTTAGTTAGAGAGATTATTTATGATATCCTTTTGAATTTGTTATAACAAAATTATAATTAAATATTTATTTTTCGGAAAAACAATTAGAGTACATTGTAAGCACATACATATGTACTCTTTGTTTTGTTTTATCAGTTGACATAATTTATTGCATATTTACTAGGCTACTGTTTTACGCTTCGGCCACTACATATGTATACATACCTATGTGTTTACACATATACCTTGTACATGCAGACAAACATAGTAACGAGTATATCTAAATTGTGAAATAAGCTGGCAAAAGTCTACAGCTAAATTTTGTTGTAGTTGTGATTCGACGAATTATTGCAAATCATTATAGATAGATAATGTCCCTGGGTTCATGAAAATAAATAAATGTGTCTATAAAACTTATTTTCACAACCCAGTGAGCAAAACGTGCTACTCATAAAATATTGTATATAAAATATGT
The DNA here is from genome assembly GCF_001853355.1 of Bactrocera latifrons. Taxonomy (NCBI): domain Eukaryota; kingdom Metazoa; phylum Arthropoda; class Insecta; order Diptera; family Tephritidae; genus Bactrocera; species Bactrocera latifrons. Next base: position 1,858,332 of record NW_017534741.1, on the reverse strand, counting down.
GGTTAGGTTCTGATTTCAAACAAGACTTTAAATCACGTAAAAAAGCAAATCGAATTGATTCGAACTTTTTGGGCACCTAAAATAGCAAATATTGGAAAGATTAAAAAAGACAACCAAGAATCGAACAATAAATCGATTAGTTGGAAAGCGATTATTTTCCAAATTCATATAAATAATTCGAAATTTTGGCGAAAGTTGTTGTAGATACCAAAAATATGAACTTTAATTTATATATTGATTACCGTAACCAGTTCTCCCTCTTTCTTTTTGTAGTAGGAGGAAGCATCGAAAGCCGGAGTGCTGGACTTTAATCCGCTAAACCTAAACTACTCATCTCATGTCCCTCCCACGGGTCCACTGAACAAAATATTGCTCGCACATAATTGCAGTCAAATTTTCCTCCGTAAGACTACCTCTAAGTGTGGTTTCAGCTTATACCTTATACTTGAAAACCAATGCCCATGATAGATTATGTGTTCAAAGTTTTTCATATACTGTGTATCGACTGAAGTCATGACGACATTTTAATAGGTAGTTTCTATAGCACCCATGGCCACTRAGTGTTTGARTCAGGSGGAAATCCAGGTTCCCATGTTGTCTATCGATACCCGAATGTATGTCCGGAATCAGTATCTAGCTTCACTGTCCTTTGCATGAAGTTTCTCTTTTTTCTACTTAGACGCCCCTGATAAGTTATATATTYGCACGAATTCATATCCCAGGGTATTAATCGGCACCAATCTGGCTAATACATACTTATCACGAGTAYTGCAGAAWGTCTATACCCTGMATTAGTTGGTCTATCATATGWTTTTATGTCTAGCGCCTGTATCCATATTGMAGCCGCATACARTATAACTGATCTCATTACTTTAGCTATTAAAAATCGTCGGCTGCAACGCACACAACCTTTTTTTGCCATCATTCTAGATAAAACATTATAGAATTTTTGAATTTGAGTCTTGAGTTTACTATTACTCCAAGGTACTTCAACTATGTTTATTAATAAATATTCCTGGATGAACAAGAGTTCTGTTTTCTACTCAGTCAGCTCTAGRCTCRTGGTAGAAAACCATCGGAGCAAACCATTTACAGTGCCCAAGAGTGAACATTGTGGTAGAGATAATGTAGCTCCCAGTGACCTCGTCCGTGTCGACGACAACAATCTCCTACTTTGAAAATACTTATTGTAATATTTATCAGATAATGAGCAGCGTGTATTTTGTATATATTACGGGTATCCGACAAGGGAATGGGTGAAAAATCTTAAAAAGTATATGACTTACTTATAAACCTTTATTAAAGGTTAATTCAATTTAGATTTTATTTCAGCATTTCTAGAATTTATCTACATAGGTATACGTATGTATATAAGTGTTTAAGCGAACAAAACTGAGTAAACTATAATATCGAACTGAATTTTAATATATTCAGCAGTTTATTTAACATTGTGCCCTAAATCTTTCCATCAAAAGATTTAAAATATGTCGGATTTTTCATTCTATTTATTCCATATGCATGGGTAAGTATTAATCTTGCCAGAAATGTTGTTATTTTGAACGCGTTTGGTAATTCACTTTTATTTGAGCGTATACTATGAAGAGACTAGCTGTACTCTTTTGAATCCTGAAAAGATATTTGTTTTTTTTTTCAGGCTTTTACATACTAGCATCTTTTCTACCCCAACGGATGCAAAATGAGACTAGTCACATTTAAACTTKTTATTTAAACCAACTTTAGTTCAGTTCTAACATTCTACAACTAAGCAATCTCCAATTATATCCTATAGACATTCCAAATTGTACCCTGAAGAGCATAATACTGGCTGCTATGCTTAAAATTATACTCGCACARTGTTTGGCAGGGTTTGGCAAATAAAGACACAATACAATGTAAACATACACACGCATTTTTTGCGGTCTCTTGTGGTTTATTGGGCTTGCGCTTTATCAATTTCTTTATAAAAGACTACAAGTGAAGTCAAATGTCAGCGATATATGTTATTTTAGTTGTGTCGTGATAACCAGGCTCTGTTAAGTGTTCCGTTATTTAGTTAGTGCCTACCAAAAAGAAAGCAAAAAGCCAAAAAAGTTGATATAATAATAAAACACAAATTGAAACAATCGAAAACAGGAATATTATATTATAACAGTATTTGTTCTCTGTTTAAAGAATAGCATTATTTTCCACCCTTCCCGATTGTAATTATAATTCTCCAATTATAATTACACAATCAGCGATAACTGTGTTATAATAAAACGACAATAGTGCATAGCTTCTACTCGGCATWTTGAAAATGGATTATGTCGCTGCTATGTTTATAATAATTACAGTTTTCTGCATCATCTATCTCATATTAAGAGTAAGTGTTGACCTGTGCTTCGTAAGCGCTTATAYTATATTGCAGCTTGCATTCAGTGACACTCGGGTTCTATTTCTTATTTGTTAACATGGGTGGTTCATATCTTTTAGGTCTGTGCAGTTATGTATGGTGGTCCAGTTAAAGAAAATAACAGTAATGAGCGCGGTGTGCGTAGACGTGTAATACGACGTATACGTATCGAGCCGGCAAATGCTGCCGAAAACGGAGGCAGCACAACGACAACAAATACAATACCTGAAGCTAGTAGCAGCACAGCAACGGAAGGTACGAGTAAACCTATTAGTGTCTATTATTGATTGAARAATTTTGCATCTTTCATTTTGAAATGCGACGAGATCCCTATATAAGAGTTGTGTTTAAARTTTCTAGAAACAGTTTCTCAGTTGTTTTTTTAGGTTATGTGAGTTATTAGTGCAGTGCACCTCATGTACAACTGAGCGCGAGGAATCAAGCTCAATGTACATACCATGCATATACTACGTACATACTGCATATACATTTGTTTCGAATAAAGTATTCTTATTTATTTACCGATAATTTATTATCACTGGAAAACTGCCGCAATCACTAATGGTTATTACGTTTTTTAAAGTTTGAATAAATCAAATTTCCAAAACTTAAACGGCAATGGTTAAGCAATTTACAAATTTATGCGTGCAATTGTTTCTTTTTTGTAAGGAGGAGTTGAGGTGTGTATTATAAATCTATTTCTTGTAGTTGTTTGTACTCAATTCCACTTCAAATGAAAATATGTATCACAAAATTAGGAGGAGTTTTGACTGTTTAACACAAACCTGTGTGCCGTTGCCGGTAACATTTAAAATTCTCGTAAAAGTCCATACATTTTCGTAATAACAGTTGGTAACATTGAAAAAATTTTAATTAAATTTGTTTTAATTCGAAATGCAAGTTAAGGGTGTAGTTGGTTTAAAGTTTAGTTGTCTTGATTTAATTTGCTATAAAATTCTAAGAATTATTCCATAAAATCAAAATACTTGCAAGTTCATTAAGCAACAATCAAAACCAACATTCACGTTTAATGTGCTTAATTTACCTTATTGACATAATTTTAACGAGGATCCAACACACTTGAGATATAAAAAAATTACAAATTTGTTGGTAAATCTTATTTATTTACAAATTATCAGTACGACATTAAATAAATTTTTTAACCATCTTAATATTATGACAGAAATAAGTAGAACAGTTTTTATAATCCAAATTTCATAATTAAAATTTTATTTTCAATATACAAAACCTAATATCTAAAAGATAAATCTAGCACGTGAATTATTTTAAGTCTCCGGGTTGTATCGCTATTATTTAGTGGGGCCATTGCCCGAGCATTTTTATGATCAGTTACTCCTTCAACATATTCTGTGCTTATTCCGCGATTTTTATTTAACGTATAAAATGTTYAGATCTTTATAAATTTGGTCATAGGTGCATTAATAATAAGTCTAAGCATTTTAAACTGATGTTGTTGAAAATTTTCTATGTTCGATTGTCTWTCGGTACTCCACAATCAGCATATGTCTGTATATGCTTTAAGCTAGCTTTGTAAAACCTGACTTTGTTCTCCAAACTAAGCTGTGATTTTCTCCCAAACACCCCACATATTTTGTTTTTGCTTTTATACTGAGGTTTTTTGTCCTGTTTTTAATATAAATGCTCAAGTTAAACTTCGATTTATATCTAATTCAAGATATCTTAAACATTTACTATGAGGAATTTGTACAATATTTGAAAATATTGCCGGACAGTTTACTCTTCTAGAGACAAATGTGTTGTSTTTTGACTTCTCAGTATTAACCTTTATTTTCCACTTTTTAAKCCATCGCTCTATTTAAACTACAAGTATCCAATTTTAAATAAGTTCTTTAGTTGCAATTATAGCTACATCATCAGCATAGATAGAAACTTGAACATTAGCAGCGAATATTGTTTAAAGRTCAGGTTTTGGAATACTGCCTTCTGGGATATCTGCAAGTATATAGAGTAGTTTAGAAGTTTCTTCTTTCATTTGAAATTAACATAAAAGTCTCGATTATTTAAGTGTGATTTTAATAAAAGGAAAAGTTGAACAGGAAGCACGTTTTACATGCCACACTTGGTCAAATACCCGTTGCATACCAAGAAATACTTTTAGCAGTACACATAAGGAAATAGCTTAAATAAAACCACCAGACGAGGTTACCAGTTTTTTTTATCCCTATTACGCATCTATATCAGAATAGTTGCCGTTTCACATCAGAATACCAATATGTACTTTATAAATAAATATCGTCTATCTAACGCAGCAGATGAGATGCCTTTCTTCATTATATTCATATCTTGCAAARTTTTGGGGTTTGAATATCTTTAATATTTTGTATTCATTTGCGAACGTTTCTAGCCGCATATTGATCCTCAAAAATATTGAAATATTTTGAAATAAAATGTATTGAATTAGTAGTTTTCGATCGATTGCTGCCAATAGCATAGATTATACTAAAGAGAATCTGTCTAAACAMTTACGCTTACGCGGTTATAGCTGAATTTGCAAATGCGCGCCAGTCGTTCATGCTTTTCACATTTTTGCGCCAATTGGAGATTCCAAGTGTAGCAAGGTCCATCTCCACCTGGTCTTTCCAACGGCGCGGTTGTTGAGGCCCATGATATCGATGTCATCGGCATACGCCAGCAATTGTACACGCTTGAAGAAGATTGTACCTTCTCTATTCAGCTTTACAGCTCGAATTATTTTCTTCAGGTGTAGATTGAAGAAGTCGCCTTGAACGGCACGGACAGGTCAAAAAGGCAGCTCTTTTGGTACTGTCAAAAACAGCTTAGAAATCGACGATGGTGTGTGCTGATTCTCTTTTCACGGTTTTTTTTTTTTGTTTGCACGATTTTTCGCATGATGAATATCTGGTCAGTTGTACGTAATATACCCTTTTCTGTTGTGGACCATCTTACGGTAGAGCGGTCTGCATCGTCCGGAACAAACTGTAGGTAAATGTCTGATCAGAGTGAGGCAAAACTTCACATGATGAAAGATCATTGCCTCCTGTCTAGCCGGAAMACTACGCACGTTTTTCGGCAATCACTTACTTCAATTTAATGAGTTGTTGTGGATGGCGTTATAGCAATAATGCTTTTATCCCTTCTTCTAATCTCCCCAAATGTAGAKCATTATCTTGGTGCCATGGATAGTTGGCTTTTCATTTGATTAACCTGGTTGTTGAGGTCCCATTTATAGTTTCTTGCATTAAAAGGCGTTGTAATGGATCCATTATTATAATAATACGATACAAAAATTAATTATTTTTGTAGCATTTTTGGCATGTAAAGTCGCCCTTCAACGTCTCTTGGCTTGAATTCATATGGCACTCAATTTACATGATTTTGAATAAATTATGCTGCTTTAAAATATTTTAATCCTGCTTGAGTCACTACCAAAGATTTCGTGAGCTTGTTTTGTTTGCGACAATTTTCTTGGAGTAATATTCAAGCTTTATAAAATACAGAAACTTTTCAACGCATGTTTGAAATATMAAAATAATAACCAAGTTCCGCTATCTTTTGGCAAAGCGCACGAATATCGTTCTAAACTTAACAGATCACATACACTTCATTTTCTTGAGAATAACTGTGATCTAGTGAGCTTACATTTTAGATATTTTTATACCCTGAATGGGGTATATATTATGGTATTAACATCCATAATCAAACGTCGGACACCCTATAAAGTATATATTTAAGTGATCACTATGTTGAGCTGACTCGGTTTTGAAATTTTGCAAAATTCATTTTCTCTTTAAGAAGCTGCTCATTTCATATACATATGTATAGCTGCCATACAAACTGAACGATCGGAATGTAGTGCTGGTATGGAAAACTTATGCATTTGACAAGATATATTCACGAAATTTGGTATAGATTATTTTCTAAGGCAACAATATAATCTCCGAAGAAATTGTTCATATCGGATTACTATAGCATATAGCTTCCATACAAACTTAACGATTGAAATGCTCAAATGCTTGTATTGGAGACTTTTACAGTTAACGAGATATATTCTGCAAATTCGTCATGGTTTATTCTCTAAGGCAACGCTGCAATAGTTGAAGAAATTTTTCAGGTCGGATAACAATRCCATACAAARCGTCTAAAAGATCCATTTTCTTAATTAATAAACCTTAATGTTTCTGGCAAACAACTTGGCTAAAAAGTACTCGCAAAACGTCTTCCTTTGGATGGAAAGCACTGGCCTGTTMCGTCATTAGATTTATTTAAACAAATAGTTACTACAAGAAATGCAACTGTGAAGGGTATATTAGCATCGGTGCTAACGTTTTTTCTTGTTTTAATAAAGCTTAATAATTTTTCGCCTAAAACTTAATTCAAAATTTCAAAGGAAACATGTCCGTCCCTCGCACATGTCGAATTTAAAATTTTTCCAAACTTAACTTCGCATTATTTTAATGCAGCCATTAACATGGTAGTGTCTTGATTTATGCACTAATGACAAGTGTTCACTTTATTTTGCTTGTATCCGTACCAGCACCTGCTAACCAACAGTAATAAAGCACTAGTAATTTTCGAAAGTACGCCATAAGATTCTAATTGCGGCAACGAATACAAATAATAATGTTATTGTTCAATTAATGCGAGTATTCTTTTTTATGAACGCATTCAGCGAATCATTTACGCCGCAATTAATAACATTTTAACTATGCTAACTCATAAGTGTTATTATTTGTACAGTTACTGGTAAAAAATGGCTGCAGCGCGTGATGTGATCGACGAGCACACTAACTTAGTTATTTTGGAAATTTGATACTACACATTCTACACACACATATATACGTACAAATATTCCTACAAACATAATATACTTTTATAAAAAGTATGTTGTCCATCATTAGCAGCGCCAGCAATGAGTTGCGGAAACAAAGAGCTGTCAAATCGCTCAGCTAATTTACATTAAACACAAAAACAAAGAGTTCCGCTTACTTACCCCGCAAAAGAAGGCAATGCGCAGTTTTCAAACTGAGTGCAAATTACCGCCACGCCAAGTGGCCAAAGGCGGCCATCAAAATAACGTGCCACAAAACTCACAGAACTCTGAGCAAATAACCATTGTAGTGTTGCTTTTGCTTTACTTTAAACGCATAACGAAATTAGACGTATTAAACTTGCCGTTAATAGAATTTAATTTAATAATAAAATTAACAAATTAAATAAAAATATGAACAGTAGAATACACACAACAGTTCTTATTTCATATTTAATCAATTTAATTTGTGCATTTTAATTTTGCTCTTGGCATTTGCTCATAAAGAGTTACAGTTTGTTTGTCTAGTTATGATTTATGTTTTATTAGTGGCGTGTTTTCACCAGCGTTTTAAATTTACGCCAAGTATTTCCTAGTGCCGCAACGGTACTAACTGTTTGTTAATTTTATTAACTTACACAGTGTTAGCCGACTAACACGAGCGGTAAATACAGCTAATTGACGGAGTATTCTTCGTGATTTACATTTTTTCCCGTCTGACGTGGGTGAGGAAGTTTTCAAGGGCAATGAATTGGTGAGATAATTCAAGTCAGTCTTACAGGTTATTTCATTATCAAGGTTTGTTTTTGTGTTTTCCGTTTAACTTATTGCCCAGCGTTCCATAAAATTATTCAAATAATTTAAATTAGATTAATATATTGATATGTAAAAAACTAACGTTTGGAGTAAGTAGGTGCGTAACCGACTAGTGTGCAGGGGAAGTTTTGTGGAACCCAATTTTTGAAAAATATTGAAAAAATTCTATACTAGTTGAACCGCATCTATAACACCCTTTATAAATACACAATTTTCCAYACAGGAATTTTGATTTGTAAATTTGTGCGTCTGTTAAATATATTACCATTCGATCTGAACAATTTGTTAGGACATTGCTGCATTTTAAACAATTCTTTTGTTGAATACGCGTTTTAGTATAGCGCGCCGTTTCGTTTAAAAAAGTATTCGTTAGAACTTTTTGACCCTATAAAAATCTACAAGTATATCTAAATGATCAGTGTGACGAGCTGAGTCGATTTAGAGATGYTCGTCTGTCTATCCGAACTAGTTCCTCGGCTTGTGTGACATCGATCTGAAATCATCATTGCAGGTAGCTGTCATAACTACAAACTGAACGATCGGAATTAAGTGATGTATGGAAAATGTTTCATTTGACGAGATATTTTCACGAAATTTGGTATGGTTTCTTATCTTAGGCAATAATGCGAAATCCGAAGGAATTATTCGGATCGAATAACTATAGCATATAGCAGTCATAAATATGAACGATCGTAATCAAGTTCTTAACTTAGGGGTAATATGCAGTTAGAAGGCCGAAAAAGCGATTTTTTTCAGAGAAAAATTTTCAATTTATTGTTGCAAAAATGTGCACATATTATGGTATCTTTTAAGTACATTTTAATGTAGTATTAGTAAAAATATTTATTTAGCAAGGAACTACAACTTATCTCTGGGAGCACCTGTCAAAATTTGAGACCAATGCTGGTCACCGACTTTGAAAACACCGTTTTGAGAAAAAACGCTTAAAGTTTAACTTTGTACTACCAACCACTCTGAAACGCATGTAACTTCGAAAATAATCACCGGAACGATATGCAATTTTCTGTTATTTTCTTAAATATACATACATATGTAAGAAAATAAAAAAAAGAAATCGACTTTTTTTTTAATATTAACTGTATTTAACTCTTATAGTTTCGGAGTAACCCAAATCGTCTTTTCTTGTTGTAAATAACTAAGATAAGAAAGTTATAAGGAAGTTTGTTTTGGGATTTCACTTCAGAGAAGATAGTATGTTTTTTTTCATGCTGAAATATAAATGAATGAGAATTAATAACATTTTCGTTAGATTCAACACGAGTTTCCGATGAATTTATAAGTGTAAACAGTTAGTGCTAGGAATGAATTGGCAACTAAGGTTGCATACCTCCAAACAATATTCCAATATATGTACGCACCACAGTTATAGAAAAGTTAGAAACGCCACACAAAATGGTATGAGGCTCGGCGAAATGCCCTTTGGGTTAACTCAACTATCTATGTGTGTACATTTTATTGGTTCATAGTTGTATTTGGTAAACACAAAATTCTCCCAGAGAAGTGAAGTGACCAATTAAATTATTTGGAGAAATTAATTTTTTATTACATTTCAATGTTTTGGTGATTTTAACTAAATAAAACCAAATATACGAATGAATTTTGGAAAAATTGAATTCTATAAACAAAAAATTCAAATGATTGATGATGACATATTTAAATAGATAAACAATTGGTACTTAACGCGGACAATGCCTTTGAAGCATAGCGATAAAGTTGATTAAAAAATCATTATTATTTTAATAATCTTAGTGTGCACATCAGTCATCGGCAAAGTGAATAGGTTTCTTGACAAATTTTTGATTAGGTTAAAAGTTATAATCAAATAATGAATGACTAAATCAAGTGGAATTGACTCCGGCAAATTGTATGAAAGTTAAAGTACGGTCATATTTGGCATGGAAAGAGTCGTTTTTGTTCTTCAAAATTATTTCACGAAAATAAATACTTTAACGAACATATACCACATAAACGCTGATAGCTTGTCATATCAAATGATCACAAAAGAGTTAATACTACTTTTAGAAAAGGTTAACAAATTTTGAAAAAAAACCGATATCATCCTCCTCGTAGTGTAAACTATACAGCGAGAAATCAGCAGGAAGAGTAGGAATCCACTTTTATAAGTACTTGTTGTTGCATAAAGATTATTCTTTCAGAGAAGAGTCAATAAAACTCTAATTGCTACATTGCCACATCTTCACATTGAAACATTTGACTATAAACGTAACATACTGACTGGGACAATATTCCTCCCGGTGCATTCTCTGTAACCATAATTAGTTACAACGTATTTTATGTGCTTTGCGTGAGTAAGACTCCATAAAGATATGCCGGTTTTATTTCTATAGATTGCACTTATAAACCGAGGACTAGGTGCATGTACACAAGTTCATTCGGAAATAGCTTCGTCTTGTCATTTTTGTACACTAAACAGATTACACCACGATGTTTGTAACAAGCAGAACTGAACGTCGGTGACCCTATTATACATATTTGACAAACTGAATAGATTTAGCCACGTCCGTCTGTCTATCTGTTTGTTTGTATAAGTATACGTGAACTAGCCCTTCAATTTTTGAGATATTGATCTGAAACTTTACATACGACGTCCATTTCCCCCAAGAACGCTGTCCATTTGTCGGAACTGCCGATATCGGACTACTTTAGAATATAGTTTCCATACAAACTGGACATTCGGAACCATGTACTTAGAAGGAATATTTTGAACAGTTAGGTCTTCAACTTTGCTTCCCCTTTTTTTTTTTTKTTTTGTAAATTTAATTATTTATTGTATAAAAACGGTTCAAAAGTGTTTTCTCTTATTCCCTCAAAAAGCAATGCTTAATTAACACACGAAATGCTTTATGATCCTTTTTTTTTTTAACGAACACAAAAATTCTATATTTTTTTAATACCTAATAGAAATCATATAGAKGGTAGTAGTAGAGTAATATTGTTATCTATGTATGTGTCAGCCTCAGTAAGGCGTGGACGGGTCCTCAGCAGCACTTTTCTTGAAATTAAAAAAGAAAAGCAACATTTCCTGCAAATGTCGAGAATTCGGCTCAAAAAGTGACATTTTCAGCAGGGTATAAGGTTGGAATGCAAACAGATCTCTACAAATATTTTGTTGGGTTAATGTTGACACAAGTATCCAAGATCGATATAAAACGATTTAATCGACCAGTTCTTGACCCTAGAGACATCTATTGGAAAACGGCGGAAGCAAAGTTGTGGACATATACACAAATCACTATATACTCATTCTTGGGTTTCCTAAGTCGAGTTATATAAGCTTTGAGGTTTTTCATCACCTTTCGGCAGACTTCTGTTATTATTCTGTTATTCTCTCAACCGAGACTGCCGTGTCCTTTTCATTGGGGGTGCTTTTTTTTACGTGTCTAGTCCAAGACCTAGCGCAGGCTGTGAGCTTCTTGAACCATAAGTAAAAAATCGTTTCTGGTCASTCCCAAGTGAATAAGACTTGTTTGGGTGCCAGGCCACAGCGGAATCGCTGGTAACTGCAAAGCTGATGATCTAGCAAGAATAGGCACSCTAGAATYATTATCGGTAGAGTGGGAACGGGTCGGTGCTCCTGCATCYTCTTGTATTCTACTACTGGATAGYTGGRCCTCGCGAATGCTTGGTCAACTCTGGRCCAGCATTGGTACTTGCGCGGTCGCAAAAGCCTTTTGGCCCAAAATAGATCGCAGGAGATCWAGCRATCACTTTGCCCTCAGTAAAGSTAGCCWCTCAYTAGTGGTGGGGCTCTTGASGTGCCACTTCCYTATTGACATACATGCTATAASACTGGAAATCTTACCGGACACCGTATGCAGAAGCTGCTTGGAAGAATACGCGGTAAAAAYTAGCCAGCACTTCCTTTTTGACTGTCGCGCGCTTAGGWGATCAAGACTTAGACAYTTGGGGGCACATACCTTCAGACATCCCACCGAACTATGGGGAATAGAAATTAAGAGCCTTTRTAAATTTGTATTGGCTTTCTATTTTCAATGGCTTCACAAAGGATTACATCTATTAGTCCACGTGCGACCTCTGATCAGCCAACCTAACCTAACCTAACACCCAAGCGAATAGCGCTCAGCGATCTAGCTTCACTTGCGTGAAATTTTACAAATGGATTCAATCCTCCTGGAGCGCGGTTGWAACTCGGCTATAACTGCGTAAACGGTATATACGCCCAGAAAGAAGAAGAAGATATAGTCTTAGATAATGTAGATTTCCCTAAGTGTGACACTTAAGTTATCTGTCGCATGAGTAACTTCCAACTGATCACTTGCAACTAACAAAACGTTACAATAAAATCTCTCCACAAAGGGGTCAACGTAACGTATGAGTAATCTGAGGTTTGCAAAAAGTTGTCTCATTACTCGACTTATTTGTAATTGTTAAAGGTAGTTGTGTSATCCAGTGCATACTCTTGCGCAATTTTACGCCGATATAGCTAAATTCTAGATAATCAATACTATAATCTGCCATTTGAGGTTGGAGAGGGGATCGAGGAGATCACGTTTGGGCAATTGCAGAAATTAACAAATGAAAGCAAACCCAACCTCGACAATGAGAAATAATTAGATAAAMTTTTACTGGATGTGATAAGCACATTTTTTACCTATCTACGTAGATAAGTAGATAAAGATTATTAAATATTCAAAAAAAGAACATTTTTTTCATTTGAGTGTTAAAGGGGGATTTATTAACTCTTTCACTTAAATAAGTACTTTTTTGGGCGAAACATAATGCGTACATTTTTCACATTGTGTGAACTGAAAAAGACGGATGTTGCACTATTCTTTTGCTATTGTGTTCTCTGTAAGATAACCTCAATCAATAAACTTGTGTGTGAGTGAAATTTCCAATACCGTAAGTGCCTTTTTCATACCTTCACTACGTCATCATCACGTTGACTTATATACATAAATGTATGCATAGATACTAATCGCTATTATCAGTGAACCATATACTTTAAGTTATACTACTAAGTTATTTAAAATGTTTTCARTTTCTCAAAACTGACAAATATGATATGCGTAAACTATGAAAACTAACGAATTTTCTAAATGATTATAAAGCATTTTACTTACTAGTTCATACCATCGTAGCCAATTGAGCTCAATCCATATTTTATTTACTGCAAAACGGTTTTGAAATCGTAAGCGTACAACAAGCCTTATAAGAAAACTTTGTTGTTTTACAAAAGTAGTCATTTTAGAATATATTAATACGAGATATCGAAAGTAAGTGCCTCTTTCTTTGATTCCCARAGTGTTAGAGTGTAGCGAATCGAGCAAAATTTGCCAGCTGTTCAAACAAACTGGTAGCACTTACGGCGCAACCTCATACTAACAAGTCTCTTAGCATACTCATATACGCTCCGCTTCATTTTTTGGTGAATAAATTTCTCTTGCTTTAGAAGTAAGCGCCGTCTATATCTTTTTTGTCAAAAAGAATGTTTGCATTGTCAGTTTGCACAGTTATTTGACATTTGTATCATTCACAATAGTAAACATATTAAAAAATACTTCGGAGTATTTAAGATATCATTTACAACACTTTATGGCGCCTACTCTTATAACTAACCTTCAATTTGCTAATTTTTTTGTTGCTGTTACATGTAAATTTGTATACCCTGAACATAGATAATATAATATATTAAGTTTGTCACAAAGTTTGTAACATATTCGGAGATCGTAAAAAGTATATATATAAAAGCGATCAGCGATTTGACCTGAGTCGATTTATCCACGTCTGTTTGTCCGCCTAACTCTTCGTCTGTACATACATATGTACGAAAACTAGTCTGATCATTTGTCGGAACCGTCGAAATCGGGCCACTATAGCATTTAGCTCCGTACGATCAGAATTAAGTACTTGTATGGAATGCTTCTTCATTTGACGAGATGTCTTCAAGAGAGTTGCCATGGATTATTATTAATTGCAATAAATGAAGAAATTGTCATATCAGATTACTATGACGTATAACAGTTGTACAAACTGACCGATCAAAATCATGATAAAGATCTTTTTATACTCCTATGCTACAAAAAAATCATCTGTGAAGGGTCTTCCACCTTCGGTGCACCCGAAGTTAACGTTTTATTCATTTTTGACAAAAGAGCAGCAATTTTGAGTACCAATTTTTCACAAACCAGCTATGACAATTAGTTGTCTTCTCTGTAAGCATGAATGCCTGCCCTAATATTTTCAGAAATAATGGCAATCAAAATAAGTAATAAAGCTTTTGGTATGAAAGTCATATTTGGCTCACCCTTCTAGTAAAGCRTATGTGTCTGCTTAAGATCTTGTGTATATGCGCCTCTATCTGTATCTACATATATATATATATGTATATACGCAGTTTTATATTGTATATACACCTTTGTAGGTGTAGCGCCCGTGAACGTAGTCGCTCTCTGTTCAAAACAGATAAAACAAATTGGAAATTTYTTAGTTTTCACCGCGATATATCATCAGCGTCAATGTACTGAATTTGTTGTGAAAAGTTATTTGAGCTGTACGCGTACTTGGGTGGACGTACTGTGAAGTGCAATTAATTTAAATTTCATGGGATTTGGGCAACTCGAGAACACACAAAAATCTAACGAAACTATTTGAATTGAAACAAACTGTCAAAGACAATATATTTTTTAAAACAGAAACTGAAATAATAATAACTATAGAATTTCGGCAATTTTTTCTTATTTGAGTTGGTAAATCAGTTGAAGAACATAGGTATCCTGTTGGTAGCCTGGAAGACGCATTAAAACGAATATGGCGAATTTATCGGCAGATTTACCGAGTGTTTTACTCTACTTATCAGCATTCTTTATGGTCTTCCTCTCGTTTGTGGTGTTCAGTTTGTGTTTACGTGTATTACTTTGGATCTATATGCAATACACCCAACGTCCACTCAGGGACTTGCATGCAGRCGACAGTGAAAGAAATGGCGGACGCTGTTCCATGCGCTCAGAAAGTGGTATGTTTAAAGGTAGAGAAGTAGTTACGTTATTTCCGAAAACGCCTTAATTTATATTTGGTGACGTGACCGGGCCCTGCAATGAATGGCAGTTGTTTGTTTAGTAAACGTTCAACCGCAAATGTTATCTACGCTTTGTTTTAACACAACATGTGCCGCATAGCTAACTGTACAAAAAAGTAAACAAAACCAACAGTAACAATACTGCCGCGCCTCATCAAGTATTTACCTTAGATAGGTTAGGAAGAGAGCTTTCAAAACCGAGAACTTCCTCTCTTAAATAAATAAAATAATCATGCGTATATATCTCGTAAAAAGTTGGAGCTTAAAAGCACAACGTTATCAAAATTATTGTTATCTTTTATCAAGTAAGAAATATAATTGTCCAAATGTCTAGGAACTTCTTAATTTCGTGAGAGCACGTTCATGAATATATTATATATAAATACRCTACATATGTATGTACATATGCATAAATAAGACAAACGAAGACTTCAGTAAAAATTAAATCCATGAAACTTGGTCACGTGTTCTTTGGCACTTTCGTGTACTCGGTATTGTATATAGGAGCGGAGCAGGTCCACAAAACACAAAAAACCGCAAATTAAGATACAGAACTGTAGTTCACAGATAAGAAGGCCATCCACCAAATTTGTTCTGGCTATTTTTCGATACCTCCTCACCAACCAAATAAATAGGTCAGAAGCATTAAATTCCATAACAGAGATGGTAGAGATTAGAGCTGAAAAACTATCGCCAGTCGGACCAGTCGACAGTTTCCATCGACTATCGGTAGTATTGATAGTTTTCCCTTTGAAATCAACTAACTTTCGCTGGTTTTAATTACGGAGTTATATACAGTTAGAAGACCGAAAAAAGCGATTTTTACAGTTTTTTTCTGAGAAACTTTTAGATTTATTTTGAGAGGAACTACAGCTGATCTCCGGCAGCTCCTCTCATAAAAGACGCTTTGCGGTGACCACTACATACATACCTAAACTGGATCCTCTAAAATTAAAAATCCAAACAGATTTTGCTAAAGGAATGTCAAATCTAGTAAAGCAAATCAAAGAAATAAGCAAAAAAAAAAAAAAATTAACAAAATGGCGGCTACTCCAAAAAAAAAGCCATTTTTAACAAAATTTCGGCCTTAAATTGTTTATAAAAAAGTTTATCGGTGATAAAAATTCTTCAATTAATTACTAAACAATGAAATAGTTAACCGATCTGAACAATTTCTTCGGAGATTATGGTATTAACTTAAGCAGTAATCCATGTCAAATTTCGTGAAGATACCACGTCAAATGCGAAAGTTTTCCACACAAGCCCTTGATTCCGATCGTTCGGTTTCTCTGGCAGCTATATGTTATAGTGTTACGATATCGGCAGTTCCGAGCAGCTTCTTGAAGAGGAAATGACGTTTACAAAATTTCAAAACGATATCGTAAAAACTCCGGGACTATTTCGTATATATACAGACAGGCAGGCGGATAGACGGACAAACGGAAAGACAGACATGGCTAAATCGATTCAGCTCAACATACTGATCATTCATATATGTATATACTTTATAGGGTCTCCGACGCTTCCTTCTGGGTGTTACAAACTTCGTGACAAACCTAATCGTCAGCATATAATAAAACTTTTGAAAACTTAAGAATAGATGATATGTCATTAATAAATAACAAGAACAGAATTGGACCAAGAGTACYTACCTTGAGTAAYGCCTGAAGGAACATTGATTATGTCAGAAAAAGAATCGTTAAATATGACTTGTTGAATTCTATTACTAAGTTAAGAAGCAACCCATTTTAGAAATATTGGTTGAAAACCAGGAAGATCAAGTTAACTCAAAAGCATTGAWTAGTTTACTTTATCAAAAGCTTTACTAAAACCTGTGTATATAACATCAGTATTCTGATTCTCCCTAAAGCCCATGTGATACCAATTCAAGCAAATTCGTTATTGTAGAATTTGAAAACTTTAAGTGAAATTGTGTAGCAAATAGAACCATTTTTTGTACAGCCCAACTTACGCTGCTATTAATGTGAACATAACTGTATATCTAGTATGCCCATTTTATTTCGACACTGTTGCGCATCATAATGACGAATGCTTGTATGCACATAGTCCTACACTATCTTAAATATTTGCGAAAACACATACAAAAGCAAAAGCAAAAAAAAAACGATATTTCGGATATGCTGAAGATATAATACCCTTCACATGTGTATTTATTAAAGCAACTTAAAAATTTGTTCGGTTATTGTAGSATTGCCGTGGACAATAATCTACACCAGAGATGAAGATATCTTGACAAATAAGAAAGTTTTCCATACAAGGTTTTTTTTGTCGATCAGTTTGTATGACGGCAACATACTCTAGTRGTCTGATATCGTCGATTTGGACAAAATTTGCCAAAATTTCGTTGTAAAAATTTAAATCGGCGTGTCATAAAATGACGGACTAGATTATGGAAATACGGACAGTCGGACATGGCATCCACTCAGCTAGTAACGCTAATAATTTACATATATACATACATTTATAATTTAAGGGTATCCATTTCGTTAAGGGTATAAGCGTAAAGTATATATATATGTATACACATATACTTTTGTATATAAATAAGGTTCAATTTGCCAYAAATAAGCGCCTTATTGCCTCACCTGCTTATCAGTTCTGCTCCCCCCATTCATTGTACCGCTCCTAGCCACACACCTCACGCCAATCTTATCAACTTAAGCACACAGCTAGTAAGAATTGATAAGGCTTAGTCGCTCAGATCTTTGTCGGCGTTGTCTTCCTGCCTAAACGTTGGGGTCTACACGGCCTTCAGCCTTCATTGTGTATATGCTTGTACACAGACTTATCAATTGGCTAACAAGACARGTTCGGCGGTTGCACCTGAAAACGTTTTCATTCGGAAAGCTTAATCAGTACGGATAAACAATACAACGAGCGGGTTAAAAATATTAACGATAGGCATATAATGCCAGCAAGGTGGCCGATATCAGGAAAGTCACAATCTTGACAGATATGAAAACGAGGCAATAATAAATACCTTAAAGCGAAAAATAAATTTWTTTGTATATTTTCACACTTCAATTCGTAAACGTTTGCACATATCGCACGCGCATCGAAAATACACACTTGTAATATTCAAAAAAGTTAAGAAACAAAACGATTATTCAAAAATAAAAAAGTTACTAATTCGAWCAT
The DNA here is from genome assembly GCF_001853355.1 of Bactrocera latifrons. Classification (NCBI taxonomy): domain Eukaryota; kingdom Metazoa; phylum Arthropoda; class Insecta; order Diptera; family Tephritidae; genus Bactrocera; species Bactrocera latifrons. The sequence goes on along the minus strand of NW_017534741.1, from coordinate 1,840,074 downwards.
AATTTCCCGCCAGCGAAAATGGATATATTTCTGGCTTATATCTTCACATTTTTTCTCATATTCATAATAATGCCAATTACATACTTCATACTACGGGTAACTCTTATTGTATTCACATTAATCGAAATATCTATTAATCATTCCTACATTACTCTCAGTTCGTGCTGTGGTTTGTGTTGGATTATTGCGGCTGCAACAAGTCGTATAGTGAAAATCGACGTGACCGACAAGGTCGGCGGTTAACAATGGGGCATATATATGGTATGTTGTTTATAAGTCTGTCTAATCTTTTTAGGGATGTTTAGGTTTTGTGTTGTTCTAATATTAAAATGTTTCTATTTAGATATACATAGATTTAATAATTGGACACGAGACCATGCTAGATCCTCAACAACTCCTTGAACATTCTATGCTGTAAAACACCAATGATTGTTTACCAATAATATTAGTTTGTCAAAAAAGTCTTGCGGTATTTCTTGCGGTATTCTTGA
>NW_017534741.1:1810381-1838043 GCF_001853355.1 Bactrocera latifrons | reverse complement strand
ATAACTGGCGATGGGACTTGGATCTATGCTTACGACCCCGAAACAACCGATCAATCGAGCGAATATCGTGCCAAAAATCAAGGTCATGTTGACTGTTTTCTTTGATTATCGTGGTGTTGTGGTATCGTGGTATTATTTGAACGTTATGCGTCGTTTGCGTAACGCTATCCGCCTAAAAAGGCCGGAATTGTGGAAAGACAATTATTGGTTTTTACACCACGATAATGCACCATCCCACACTGCCCTCGTAATTCGTGGTCATTTCGCCAAAAACTCAACCCATATCGTTCCGCAACCACCGTATTCACCTGATCTGGMBCCGTGCGACTTCTGGCTGTTCACCAAGCTCAAAAGACCGCTCCGGGGACACCGTTTTTATAACTGAAACCATCCCGGAAAGTGACTACAACCAGTGTTTCGAAAATTGGAAAATCTGTTGGCATAAGTGCATTGCATCGGTAGGGGATTACTTTGAAGTTGATGAAATTGATTTGGAAGAATAAATAGGGAATTTTCAAAATAAATGCAATGTCACCTTATCTTTGGGCACAGTACACACTGCAGATATTGAGTAGATTTCTCAAGTGGTCAAGGTTTAGGGAAACAAAAATGTTAACAAGACTCACTAGATCAATGCTTACAGCTTTTCAGATTTAACCGAGCTTATGCTCAAAATTCAGCATTTGCCGAGTTGACAGTTCTTGGCCGGATAAAAATCCGGTTCCGGTGATGTGGTTCTATAAAAATATACCGTATAAATTTTTACCCATCCGGAGTCGRGGATCTCTAGATTGATTGGCTTCATCGGATCATAAAAACAAAGTAATGYCTCTTCACTTATTTGGGGTGCTCACAGTTACCTATTAATTTTAATTTTCGGCAACTTTAAWTTACATAAAACTTGAGAAAAAAACATTTTTCTAAACTACTTTAGCCAATATTTATACTCTTGCAACATTTGTACACCAAACGGTTGTTTGTAACACTTAAAACTAACCAACTTATATATATATAGAGTTATATAAATATAAATGATCGGGATGATAAGAAGAATTGAAAGCCAAGTGAGCAAATGTCCGTTCCGGACGGTCGGATCGCATGCCTGTGCAAGCTGTAACTTGAGTAAAAATTGAGATGTTGTCATGAATCCTTGTACACGTTCGTAACGGACCACTGCCACCCGCTTTTAATCGAAAACCTATAAAATGTCATAACYAAGCCGCAAATTAAGATACATACCTGTTATTTGGTACAAGGGGATTGCAGCAGTATATAATATTAAATCAATAACTAAATGCTACAGACACATTAAATTTTATATTCAGAATGGCTAATGAAGCCTTTATATGGGCCGGGCTCACAGTTTGATCATGGGGGTGACAGCGCAGACATTTAGGTGATATCACATAGTTTCGAACCTAATCGTATCATTATTTTGCCATTCCCATTGCACGGCGTGAAATCGTGCTGCAATCAGTCCTACTCCCCATATAACACTATTTTAATTTCTATCTGATTTTTTCACTTTCAATTTTATAGAAATCAATCATCAACTAATAAATCGGGATAAAACTTCGCACTTTAAAGTATGCCATATTAGGTCTAAAAATTGTCAAAATCGGACCATAACTATWYTAGCCCCCCCATATTGGAAACGGTTTCCCGGAACGGTCGTTTGAATTTCTGAATTGCCCGAAGTTACAAAGAAAATCGGGCGAATATGGTGGTTGCGACGGTGCAAAATCAAGAGTTGTCGGCCCAATCCTTCTTTCACGAATAGCTTCGCGYAAATGCCGCATAACACTGATATAGTATACACCTCAATAATCGAAGAAAACTCTCAASATGACTTTGATTTTTAATTGTGGTGTTGTTTTCGGCTTCGGCTCACCTTTGCCACGATATTCGGCCGATTGATCGTCTCTTTCCRATAATAATACATTTGATGACATCCCGGTAGTCGGAAAGCATTGTTTCACAGACGTTATCACGACGCTGTTTAAAAAAAATTTAGTATGTATTATCTCATATCGGATTTACAACTAACTCCATCCCAGGAACAGTAATTCCCTAACTATAGTGGAATTGCTTTTTTCAAATATAAATATGTACCTGAAATACGAGGYTTGTCAATTAAGTAATGACACTGATTTTATTGCCGCGCTTGTGGTAAACCTGTGACCTTGGAATTCCCTTTCTCTTTTTCCGGCATCCCTCCCCTTTCCATTGATATAATCGCTCTAGCTTGTTCAGTTCGCCGGCTGCGTCAAGTTGAGTAGACGTGTGTTTGTAGTGCTCGTCACAAAAATGGAAAAACGAAATCAAGAGYAACGCTAAAATTGTAAGAGTGTATGGTGATAGTGCTATTAGTCGTRCCCAGGTGTTTCGATGGCACAAAGAGTTTAAGGAGGGCGTGAAAGCGTGGAAGACGAGTCGTGGAGTGGGAGACCAATCGCTGTGCGGACTGACGCGAATGCGCAGCGTGTTCGGCATTAATCCGTAAAGATCGGCGTTTAACATGTTCGAATCGGAACTGAGTATCCAGGGCGCGCCCAGACATCGCTCGTAACTGGATTCTTCATCACGACAACTTGCCGTGCCACACTGCCTTCAGTGTGTCGCAGTATTTGGCCTCTAAAGAGATCGCCGTGTTGCAACAGCCGCCTTATTCRCCCGACATGTCACCCTGTGACTTGTTTTTGTTTCCTAAACCAAAATCGGTGGTCAAAGGAACCCATTTTGAGTCGATTACGRACATCCAGGCGGCCGTGACGAGGTTACTCGCGGACGTCCCTGTCGAAGCGTTCCAGAAATGTTACGAAGCATGGAAAACGCGCTGGAATCGCTTTATAGCTGCCCAAGGGGACTACTTTGAAGGGGATGGCAGAGTTGTAGAATAGTTATCAAATATACGTTTTTTATGGAATCAGTCTCATTGCTTAATTGTCATACCTMGTATGTATRTACTTATCAATTTCACTCCTATCTCTTCTTTTTAAATTTCTTAAAATCTACCTTAAATACTCGTATATGCCATACTATTTATTATATGCTATGTATACTTTACTAGTTATGTAAATGTTTACGCAGTAGCTAAGGTTGGTCGCCAATTTATTGCTTAGTCATGTTTGCGTTTTGGAATTAACTTTTTAAAGTGGCTGAAGACAAAGGTATATAATTAAGTATATGTATATAAATATAAATGATAGGGTGGTATATTATTTTGGATAAAAGAAATTAACCGAAATTGTTTAGGCATTATTCTAGTTGTTTTAAAATAATATACATGGATGTAGATAGAACTAAATATAATGTGTTGAAGAGCTTAATTGTTTATCTCTCATTTTGGAGMTATTCCCTAAGAAAATACTTGAATTTCCTCTAAAAATATTTKCACCGAAAAATGCATCCTCCTAATGTGTCAGTGCCCATTCGATTCCCGCTTCGCCCACTGAAATTAGACGATAGTAGGCGAGATTTTACCAGATAACAGTGCGAATGTAATTGACTTGGTATTCATAGAATGCTACATGCTTATTCTTAAAGTTCGCCTGTTCAAGCGAAATACAATATTTTTACGCGCGCCAGAAAAAAAGAGCTAGTACTATCGCATTCCGGACCCTCGTCGTTAAATAAACGAAGCAAACGTCAAGCTGAGCACGAATTTTTTCAGTGCTAATACTGTGTGGCTAACATCACATCGCCAGTCGACTAAAAATTACAATATTTTGTCAACAACATGGGTGGCGTTCTACTGTTGATTTCTTCAGCTTTATCCTTTTTATTCGGCTGTCTGGCGATCGCTTGTTGTATGCAAATGACTATTTGGGTTGACAAGAGGTACGAACAGCAGACTCGACGAGCAGATATTCGATATAGACGGAGACAGACGGAACGTAACACTGGTATGTTTTGATAACAGTTTGTTTTTTATAAATTAGCCTAATATTTGCAGTTGTTTAAACAAATATACGTTTCAAATTTTAGATTTTTCTTTTAAAATAAGAGCGAGCTCATTTGTTTTATAAAAATATCAAAAAATTYTAAATTTAACAAATGAAAACTAAAGTTACGTAAGTTGTGTTTTACATTTCGGGATTTGGCAACCTTAGCGTTGCAATCGGACAACTCACAACTTTAACGTAAAGTTTGATGTTTTTATTGTTATTCGAATGTTTAGACATACGAGCGCTATATGTGTTGTTTACAGTAATTTAAAATATTCATATCAATCGCAGATCACTCCAAGAAAGATTTCGTGAAAGTCGTCCAAAATCAGTTGTTGTTCCGGAAACTATTGATGCCGTGAGCAAAGTGATATTGCAAGATCGTCATGTGACCTATCGTGAGATAAAAACAACTATAGGTATTATTGGGACCAGCATACCTTCAATATTGAAAGGACATTTTAGTGTAAYAAATATTTGTTTACGGTAGAACCCAGACAATTTGTCGATCCCTCAAAAAAAAAAAAGGCATTTTTGAGTACTCAAGCCTTCAATGTGGTAAGCAATCCACCGTAAAGGCTTGATTTTCACCGAATGACTTCTATACCATTTCCATACGTAGAAAATGAAAAAAATTAAGAGGAATGTTAAGAAATTATGTCTTGGAGATAATTTAGCTCAAACGCATGCAACAATRTACAGATCATAATGGAGATATTTTGAAAAGCAATAAAGCGATTTTCGGGGATTAWWATTTGTTTTTGTTCTCTAATCCCGAAATATAAAAGGCAACCAACGTATTTTAAACTTTCGTTCTCTTAAAAATCTATATTTGAAATCTTTAAAAATATTCATTAGTTTAGGAAAAAATTTAAAAGGGTTTCTATTAACAATGAGAGGATAGTTTTGAGAATGAAAATATGGTGTTATTCTTCGATTTATTCCCCAGCTAGAGTAATGGATTTTTTGTTACGGTCCTTAAACATTGCATTACCAGACGATAGGTGAAATAGAAAATAGTCGCTAGAGTCTAAATATATTGTGGGGTTTAATCCCTTCTTTCTAGACGCCACATCCGTTCGTAAAGTTTTCCTTTTACTTGAAGTCGTAATTTTGAGACTAATTAACTTATAACTATTGGAAGAACTGAACTCACATGAAGGTAGCGTCTGCAATGTAAGAATAGCTAATTAATTGACTTCTCAGCACTTGTATCGTAGCACCAGAAATACCAATTATAACTTGAATTAGGTTTGCCACACGAAGTCTTTAACCCCCAAAAGAAAACGTCATCCACGGCACAAAATATATATGTACATATATATAGATCATGATATATTTATATATATATAATGATCGTTCTGAAATTTGTTCCTTTTCTCCCAAAAAACTTTATTTTTCATAACCGCCGATATAKTACTATTACTGCATACACCTGTCATATAAACCATAATATTCGAAGACATTTTACAAATCAGACTACTATATCATATAGCCGCCATTACACTGAAAGATTAAAATAAAGTTTWAAGAAATGTTTTAAGCCGCCTTTATAAACTTAAAAGCMAAAATCAAACATGTAAAAAACAAGCTCTACATAAACGATGATACATTTCAAGGTTTCATAACTCTTATAAATAAAAAAAAATTGATAATATTTATTATCATTCGAAAGAACAATCATTGTCATTTATATTGTGAAGATTACATCTTTCAAATGTTAACCGCGGCTACGTCTAAGATGGTCTAATGGCTCATTCGACTGGTAACTGGTGAATGACACACGTTATGTTTTTCTCCAAGGCTTGAATCGAAGAGGGATTGTCCGTATAGACTTTAGACTTTACATATCTCCACAGGAAAAAGTTTTTAACGGTGTGATATCACACGATCTTGGTGGACAAACGTTCGGCCCAAAACGTAAAATTATCTGCTCACCGAAGTGTTCTCTCAATAAATCTATCGAGTGGGGCAAGGTGTGGGAAGTGGTGCCGCCTTGCTGGAACTAAATGTCGCCGAGATCACGAGCTTCAATCTCAGGCAAACTGTTGTTTTTTTTCAGGATAAATTGGCAGCCCTTGAATCTCTTGARTTTGTTCTTCGTCCCAAATAAGTACATACGCATTGAGCCAAAAATTAGCCTTACCRCTGAACCGAATTTGGCTACAAAATGTCGGATCTTCTTGGAACTTTTCATGAGCCCAGATAACGAAGTGATATTGGCTGGTAAGGTCGAGCGGCTTCAGTTCTTGCACAAGCTGTATTTGGTAAGCTTTCAATTTAAGAACTCGACAAAAAATGCGTCAAGTCATTGCATATGTTCACGGACTTCGTGTACACTCTCAGCAATGGCTGCAATATTTTCTTCACTGCATGCTAGACGTGATCTATTCGGTTAAATGTTATTCAATATTGAATGCGGGGGCTCAAGATGGGCGATGGTGTTGCAAATAGTACGATAAGTTGGCCGGTTATGTTAACCAAGTTGAGCAAAGCGCGCGAACACATTCTATAAAGAACGTTAACTTTCGTTGAACGRTTTGTAAACGTTGTTCAGGCGTAAGTCTTTCCATGATGAAATGCCAAACAATACTGAACAAAAATAACATRACAGCTTGACACGAATCACGCGCGATCTGTCAGGGAAAGGCAAACAATTACGTCTACTTGGATCACCCGTTAGAAATATAAATCGAATAAGTCTTCTCATGAATACGACGCCTTATCGTRCATGTCTTTTAAATATCTAATGAATAGATTGTTGAAGACCCTCATGGAATATATTTGTTTAAAGAGAGTGACAAGAGATAATGCAATGACGTGAGGCTAGTAGACAAAAAAAAAAAAACAAAAAGAAACAATCGAAATCCTCTCATATTGTGTCACGAGTCCAATTGCACATTGGTTTCGTAAGAAATTACTTAATTGGTTATCACAAAATGCCAAAGTTAATTAATAGGGCTTTTAATTAAGCTTCAGGTAGCAGTCTGGTAAGTTGTGCCTATTTTCATGACTACTTTGGAGGGTGGTTTTTTATGGGGAAATAAAAATTAATTATTTTTAATATTTAGAGTGTTCTTATTTACTTTATTACTATTAATATTGTCACTCGAAGGTGGAACCTCAAAAAAAATGCATATGGGTGGCCCGGATGATTTTGGCTCTTGATGTTATCTGAAATCAAATATTGTTGATTATTCTTAATCTATAGACATGCCTTTCTGGTCGGGACTACTAAAGTTAAATTTCAAGGGTAAATAACAAAATGGTGCGCTTTGAAAAAAAAAATCCTTTTATTTTAGCAAAGAAAGGGTTGTAAAATAAAAAGTTAGTGGTGAAAAAAATTCTCGTTAGTACCGACGAAAACTATAAGTGTATAGAAGAGCCTGTTAAAAAAAGTTAGGACCCGGGCCGACCAGAAAAACAATGTTTTGAGAAAAACGCGTTTAAAGTTCAAAAAGTTCGAGGGAGACGACTCCGAGGCGCTCTAGAAAGCTCCCTATAACCCCGGAAATATTTCGAATTTCAGTCTGAACTTTTCATAGTATTTTTCAAGACAGTGTACTTTCAAATTAMGCAAAARCAAATTTTCRATTTTTTGAACCCAAGTTACCAGACTACTACCTTAATATTCGATCAGAATAAGAGCACGACGCTTCCTGTCTCTGTTTAGCAAACAAAACAAAATCGTAACTCAACCCATACAGAGGGACTACAGAGTGTGCAAAATATTTAATCTTATCAGCGAATAAGTACAACAAGTGCCATTGGGTCTGTGGATTAGATTACCATTACGCCACTTATGGAAGAAACGATGAAAAACGCACACAACCCATTTGAAGTTGTACAAAATAATACGAGTGTGGTGCGGTTAGCATGAAAGCTAAACAAAACGGTAGTTTATGGKTTTAAATACTGAAACGAATAATAGCTTAAGTGGTTGACCAGTGTTTCGTAAGTGTCAGCGTATTGTAGTCGTAGTCGCAAAACGCTAACATATCTGCTTAGATGATATATTCATAGACGAGCGAGTGTAAAACGAGCGTCGTGATGTAAATATACTTCGACAGTGATTTATTCTTAAGTACATAAATATTGAAGGGACCGGTACGCTGTTGAGTTTTTTTATTATTGACATAAAACGTAAAAAATTGGAGCCAAAAAGGTTCTCGCGTATAAGAGTACGGGGAAAATGAGTATTTTTACTTTGATCGTAGTCATATTTCTCTTTACATTTGTGGTATTGCCAATTTTTTGCTATTATACACGAATTGAAAGCAAACCATTGGCRAGAATATGTCCGCAGGGATATAGATATTGCAATCACAATCGCTTTCGGCAGCGAGGCGTGTGGCAACAAGCAGGCACGCGACGTGCCTATAATGGTGTGTATAACATTTTACTTAATTGAATGATCTAAGTGCGTTCCTTGAGATGTTTTTGCTGTTTCGAATTACAAATTTATAGATTTCTGGAAATAAAAATAAAACAAAAAAAAAAAAAAGAGAAGAAAATGATATACGTGGCTAAGTCTCTAGACAGTTAGGACTTGTCTAAGACGTGTGTAAGTTTAGGGCAAAACTTTGAGCATATTTGTACTCATGTATTTTTTATCCAGCCAGTAAGCAACAGTGAAATGTTGCCTCATACAAAGTATTCTAAAAACAAAATTATAAGCACACAGTTAAAAACACAACACTATTTGTAGATTATGGAAAAAAAATATTACATTTCGACTATAAAAAGCTTAAGAAAAGTTTTTATGGATTGATGAAAACAATAAAATACGTTAGAAGGTATGTACAATATCCTTCTTAATTAATAAAAAAGTGAACATAAAAGAACTTAATCAGCGAGGTTGTATGGCAGATATATGGTATAGTATATTCAGATCGGATTGTATCGTTGCCAAATTTTGAAGAATTCCTTCGGGTTAAAAACAGTAAAAATCCTTCGTCTCAAAGAATTGTACATCAAAGATCTGTGTAGGATTTCATGAAGATCGGTTGAGTAGCTCTCGAGAAATCTTGCCATCCGACTTCAAAAACACAGTTTCGATATTTTAGAGGTGTGGTAGAATTTAATGAGGCAATAAAAAMAAAACGATAACTTTTAATATAATCTGTTCAGGATATAATAACCTGGTAGTTGATTGACATAGAAATGATAAGTTGGTATACTTTCACATTATCGATATAGATTAACAAGTCGTTCTGATCATTATATATAGTGGCTACTCTATATAAAATATAGATACTATACTCAAATCAAATAGATTGTCAAAATCGCCTCATCCCAATTATTACGAATTTTATTTATGGAAATAAATTTCACAAATTTCAAAAAGTCCAAGTCTATTTAAATTACAAAGTCATTGCATAAATGATGGGCAAAGCATTTTTAGCACCTGGCGTGACATTTATAAACGCTCATAAAGAAAATAATCTTATCAGCATTATAGGGGCAATATCGCTCTTGAGTGCCCATATACAARGCATAAAATGTTCAAGAAAGGTATAACACGCATTTAATATTTACAAAWTTTGCTCTGCAAATGCGCTTATCAATTAACATTTCAATTATYATATGTTTAAAATTGCCTTACTTATCGCAACTAAGCAGCGAACTTGCATAGTTTTTATTTTTTTTGGTCGGATTGCGGTAGTTTTCTTCAATTGTTCCGCCTATAAGCACAGTTATTTGCGGCTGCACTGTGTAAATTTAGCTTTAAAATTAGTCAAAATAGTTAACCACGAAGTCATAGAATGATGTTCCTTACTTACTTTGTTATTGTCATAATAATAGTTTTAATTTATCAATTTTTTGTGGTTCGTAAAAAATTATKAATTGATTTTAAACTAACGAAAATCTAATACATTTTTRTTTTAATCCAAAATGAAGGTMACCCTACGCATGTTTACCGTAATGCGTGCGCAAAATCGTCTTGAGAGTGGTACGAATATTATCTATTTGAAAATTTACAAAATAATTTTATTRAAACTTTGGAATACGTARACTTCAAMTATTTCAAAATATACTAACTTGTGYAYATGTATATTCTGYAATCATTAATTTAAAACCTGTCAATGATATTTGTGCTTGGCTTGCTGCTTTTTTTGCTTAAAAAAAGTGCAACCCAGTTTTGAAGAAACTCGAATAGCCCTCAATTSGTATTAGCCTTTTCTAACGTATGCAAAAAAATATAAATGAAAATGCATTTTCTGATGTTGCGCTAGTTATATCACYGAAAACAAATATGGAAAGAATATTTTCTCTGATCAGTCTTACGAAGAATTTGTAGAAGTGATGAACTAATCATATACAGTAGCCCTCCAAAATATSCGAAAATCAAATTGTTCCAATAGCAAGTTCTATATTAAATAATATTTAAGACTTATAAACTGACTACCATCCACATCGCATAAGCACTTCTTTGAAAATTTAATCCTTACTTATAATTTAATTTTGAACAAAAGTAATTTAATTAACGATATAACTTAATATTTTCGGGCTGAACGGTGGTAATAAAGTGTGATAGAAAACAAGAAAAAACGTTTACTTCGGCTGCACCGAAGCTAATATACCCTTCACAGGTGCTTTTCTTTTAGTAACTATGTGTACAGTTTGTATGGCTGCTATATGCTATAGTTAACCGATCTGCACAATTTCTTCGGAGATTACATTGTTGCTTTAGAAAATAACCTGTGCCAACTTTTGTGAAAATACATTGTGAAATGTAAAAGTTTTCCATACAAGAACTTAATTCCGATCGTTCAGTTTGTATGGCAGCTATATGTTATGGTGGTCCGATATCGAATCATCAAAATCAAAAAATAATCATTGATATTCAGAAAGCTGTAAAMATGAAAATTTTGCAAATTTTGTTAGAAAGTGTTAATTGTTTGACGAAAAATGTTATTAAACTTATCAAATACGTACGTATCACCTAAAACTAAACAAAATAGATATAGAGTTAAATATATATAATTGATCAGGATGACGAGAAAAGTTGAAATCCGATTGACTGGCCATAACTAAGCATTAAATTAAAATATAGACCTCTACTTTGGCGCATTCGATCCCAGTAGCAAGGGACACCTGTGGCCAAACAATTCAAAAAACAAGAAAAAACGTTAACTTCGGCTGCACCGAAGCTAATATACCCTTYACAGGTGCATTTCTTTTAGTAACTAWGTGTTTAGTTTATATGGAAGCTATATGCTATAGTAATTCGATATCGGCAGTTCCGACAAATGAGCAGCTTCTTGAAGAGAAAATGGCGTGGCGTGGCGTGGCGTGGCACCAACCTCTAATATGTTTAATAACAGGGTCGAACCACGTCAAATGATCCAGACGCATACACCGTGTTATTAATATTCGATGTGCCATACGTTTTAAGAGCGGTAGGGTAACAAAAAATAMAATGATATGARTGAACAAAATTTTTTTGCAGTTTATTAAAGGTGAATATTTTCCACGTTGTGTTACATACTTTTCAGTTTTTTTTAGCGCGAAGAACACTCGAAGAATTTCAATTGTTTAACAGAAAAGTATATGTGTAAACAAATGGATCATGAAAAAATGAAAAAGAAACATTTTTCTTTGACTTCAAAAAATTTCATCGATTTATCTCCAGTAGCTTATGAGAAAATAATTTTACAATTTTATCGTCATCTAAATTTCAACCTTCAATAAGTTTAACAACCAAATTATTTTAACGAAATATTTATATCACTGGTATGTCTGAGACATATAATTGAARTTCAGTGATAGTATTTCTCTGACAATGATATGTCTGTATGTCAAAAATGGGTTGAAGCGGACCAATACTTCCCTTAGTCCCCATATAACTAAAATAAAAATTTTCTCGAATTTCCGGGTAACTTTGTACCKATTATATCGACCAATATGTGAGTTATCTCAATGAAAAGGAGCTAACGTGTTTTACTTATAACAGTGTAACCTTATGTGTTTGTCAGTATAGGAGTTATGTATGTATGTATGTATGTATATATTAGATTGTCAAAAAAGTCTTGCGGTATTTTTATTGAATTTCCAATTGTTCATAAAATTTCTTTTGATGACTCATGCCCGATGCTGCTGCTGCTACTATGCCGGTCTCTTTCGACCAATTCAACGATTTTATCGCAATTTTCGACGACAGGCCTTCCGGAGCGTGGCGCATCTTCGACCACCTCTACACCAGAACGAAAACGTTGAAACCGTCGTTGTGCGGTGGAAATAGAAACTGTATCGGGTCCACAAACTGCACAAATTTTATTGGCGGCTTGAGATGCATTTTTGCCTTTATCGTAGTAGTACTGTAAAATATGCCGTATTTTCTCTTTATTTTGCTTCAGTCAATCAAACACGTGTTAGCGCGTGAAATGAGCTTTCCAAAACGGTATAGCATGACTCGATGCGACGAATAAAACTAGAACTACGCGCTTTCAGCGCCAACTAGAGAAAATACCGCAAGACTTTTTTGAAAACCATATTTCTTTGTTCCAAGTCGATCAAATAATTTTACAGCCGTTTTCTTTTCTTCAAGTTTATTCTTTGCTAAAGAAATCCATATTTTTTTGCAGAGCAGTTATTCTTCGAATTGATAGGTATTCAAACCAACTTTTATGGCGATCTTGTTAACTTCAATTTCTCAGAGCACAAGACAAGTCTCTCGCAAAGTCAATGAGTTGTAATTTCCATATAACAATTATCATTTATCGACTTCTTAACCTAATAAAGTAAAATGTACGAAGTTTTTTCATAAGTCTCTNTGGCTTTGATTAAGCTTAAACTCCGTAAACGAAAAGGCTTATTTTGGATCATTAGAAAATATAACATTTCTGCAAACGCTTAAGGTTAAAGTTTCGTGTACTTTAATCTCCCTTTTGACGCATTTAAAGGATCAAATTGGTATTTTGTTTGCCCGAGTCTATTAAATCCAGCCTCTTTAAGGCGTTTTCGTACATTCTGAGTGCTCACTCACTATTTACATCATTTTCTACAACGATTTGACATGCCTAGGCGGTTCATAATATGATTCTGGTGATTGGTATTCTTCTTTTTTCCAGTGCCAGAGTATCGTTGAAAGGTCCCAATATTTTCAAAAACTTTAGCGCTTACATATATATCACGAAACCATACTTGCAGTTGAAGTACATCCGAAGTGAAAGGAAAAATTTGCGGGAAACATTATTTTTTTAGTTAGAAAAATATTTCAAGTAGAAATCACCAACTGCTCTTCAAAATTAAATATCAACCTTAGCTCTTATTTCACCATTTTGGCTTCATTTTCGTTCAAGCAAGCAGTAATAGCAATATATCAGATAACAGTATAATCGATTAGAATCAATCGTTAGCTGATACGCTTACGAATATGTGCCCGTAATTCCAAAAATGCTTTTCTATAATTGTAGAATTTAACTGTATTAGAATCTGGCTTTACAAGTGACAGTTACGYTCACTTGACCATAAGAGATGAGTTTACAAATCGCGACAAGTCATCTTTTGCTCTACAACTGCTGAAAAAATAATAAAATAAACTATTWAAACTATTAGGGGACCACTTAGTCATCATCCTTGTCACTGGTTCTTTGCSTTTTCGTAGTGATTTTATTAATAAAAACATCCTAAATCTTTGATTAATTTTTGCATTCACCATCCTCTYTTTCCAGATCGCCAAGGCAACATTTTCACAATCGCAAATGAGAGCGCCAACAACCCGTTACCGCATCGTTTTTCAGATTTCTTCTATGTTGAACCGAGCGCCGAAGAGGCAGCCCGCATTCGCGCACAATTGGAGAAGGATGAAAAGGATTTACCCACCTACGAAGAGGTGATGGCCATGAGTGCCGCTCAAACGGCGGCCGGCACTTTATCGCCACCACCTACAACTTCGACAACTTCCGTTGCCACAACGGATACGACAGTGCCGCCATACTCAGARGTCAATCGGAACGGGATTCGGGCAGCTCCAGTAACCTTGGAAATGGATGCAATTGCGAGACCAACAGGAAACGTAACAGTACCAGCCGCGGAAGCAGGAGCAGCGTCAACATCCCGTGCTGCCGCCGCCGCTGCCACAAGTACAGCGACTACAGCTACTGTCGTCACCCTTGCCAATTCGGTGTCAAATACGAGCGTGTGATCCACCCACTTGCATTCAACAGTCAATAGTATGCCGTATTGGTCTGCATACGGATAACGTGGTGTATGAGCAATATAGTGTCTTCTGAACTTACAAATGCTACCTGCTAAGCATTACATAAACGTGTATAAATATTTGTAGGCTTGGCAGAAAAGTCAATATTGTCATGTGCTAGTGATTTCATTAAGAGTACGCATTTAAATGTCCTTTCATATGTATATAGACACATTCCGACATTTTAGAGACTGTCATGTTTTTACCAGTGCATCCACGGGAATGTCCTGTACCTATTTATATAGTTTCTATTTTGTGTAAATTAACCCTTATTTTATAAGAAAACTTATTAAAAAAGTGTGAGTAATTAAAATAGCTTTACAACAGACGCCGTAGCTACCGGTTATTTATAGAGAGTACAAATACGGGTACTCTTCCACATTTATATCGAGCACAGGTGATCTTTTATTGTAAATGAACGAGTATTCATAATGATAGATAATATAAAATTTTAGCATAAGTTGTTGTAAATCGAAAGCTTTAAAAATATACACCCTTACAAAAAAACTGAAAGTTGTTGTGTGTGTGTGTGTGTTTTTAAAATTTGAAGCTCACTAGGTATGGCTGTAAAATCGAAAATAAAAAGTGAAATAATCAATTGGAATTTAAAATTGTGCTGTAGTCCGCGGGGGTGTGGGTATGAGGGCTAAAGGAAGTATTAACCCGATTCAACTCACAATGACACAATGGTATATTATTATCAAGGAAGTATTTCCCCAATAGCATATCTCATAGATAGACCGGTATTTTCGGCAAAAAGTCAGTCATTCGCACTGGGGTCCAAATATTCGGAATGTCCGATTGGTAATTTTATATTCGAGATGGCATAACTCAAAGTCACCGATAGCAAGGGCTTAAGTCGCAAGGCATATTCGGCACCTCTCAACAGATGTGAGTGGTGGTGCATGACGCTGATCAGGCGGGTTGTCAGAAGCCATATGCGTACGGCAACCAAGAGTTGTCACCTCCTAATCCAGGGTGTTATGCGACTCCCGTGCCCTTTGAATGTTTTTCAGGTAGGAAGTTTATGTGGCTGTATTCTAGCGGAGCCTTCCCAACACCGGTCCGAATTGGAAAGCAACGGTGGTCTTACCGTGCAATGAAACTCTGGCGCAGAGGACCTTTGTGTGCCGATTATTTTGTGAGCGATGGCTTGAGCCTCAAAAGCAGAATTCAGTAGAACTTCAACAATCAAAGATGCAAGGACTCCTCTGCATCTGCACGTACCCGACAGACAGCACCTAAAGTCATACTATAACTCACACCGGTCAGGCAGCCAGGCATATACTGCTTCAAATGACAGCAGAAAGGTGTGGCATGAAGGACTTAACTGGTGTAATACCATTGGCTCTTCTCTCAAGGGACAGCATTTCCAAAAGGATAAATTCCARCAAGAAGTTCCAGGTTACCCTCAGCAGTAAGGCTGAATGAAATGATTTCACTCTCGATCTGCCGCTTAGGTGTAGTCCAACCAAGTAGTATACTGACGTCTCGAAGACATCGGAGGAAATTTGTGCAGGAATCACAGTATCACGCACCAAACCAAACTTTCTGCCGGTCTTCATATCATATGATCGGTAAAAAGGAAGGAGTAGGCAGGGAGTGGTATTGGCAACAACTCCAAGGCATTCGACATACCAAGCTGATAATGGGTGGCTATAACCTTAACAGGTTTCAATCCTTATAACCTTAASAGGGAMAATCTCCGACTACTTGTCACATTCTAGACATTATAAGCTCAAGGAGTACTTATATTRCATGGAGCCCGAAACTCCAGAAAGCTCTCCCTGGCGCATTCAGTTACTGATTATTCACGCTTTTCGTAGGAAAATTCTAAGAAAATGTTTACTTATTACTTACATTACGTTTTCAAAAAAAAAAAACTGTCGGGTGAATGTAGACTTTAAGCAAAACTGACCAGCAGAACACGAACCACTAGTGGATTTAGCGTCGAAGCGGACTCCTTTAGACATGAACCAAGATTGGTGCGGTCATCGAAACTGGCGCTCCACGTGGAAAGCCTATAAAAGCGAGATCGTAGCCAACTGCGCTGCACGACCGTACGCAACATGTGACTGCCACAATGACCAATCAATAATCAGATCTGTGACTTACTTACCACTGTAACGAAACTCCACGCGAGGTCGTCTCGTGAATCAAGAAGACGGAAAAAGACGAGATAGTCCTAGAAATGAAGAAAGCGCAGATGACGAATACGGGTGCATATGAAAAGGAGATATGCAAGGTGCTAGGTAACTAGGCACAGATAAGAGCCTTAATTCATGCRTCATCGTTAGAGATCCGCGATCTAGATAAGGTAAAAACGAAAGAGGGTATAGTAAATGAAACTCGATCACAAATTAATGAGCTAARCAGCGGGCATCAGTGTTCCGACATCGGACACAAGAAGGTTGATTCATTCACGCAGGATCAAGATTGGGTGGGTGATCWGTAAAATAAGGATCATATAGGAAATTTTTCAGGTGCTTGGAATATGAGCATTATGATTGATGCAAGACTGAATTTCAAAGCAAATGTTGACAATTCCTGTGGCAAGGCAGTTTCAGTGACAGCGGTCCTATCAAGAATAATGACTAACACTGGCCAGGCAGCTCTGCTAAAATCAGCCAGTCAACACTGATTACGCGACTGCTATACGAGGGATAGCACTGGCCAAAAAACAAATGCCAATAAGTGTTCGGGTTATGTACCATTAAAGCGGACTGACTAGCTAACTAAAGTCTATCAAAAATGTAAATCTCTAACGGCTGAGGATCAAAAAAAGGAAAGATAGGCGAGCCTCGAAGAGAGTCAAAGACAATGGTATGCGCTAGAAAAGRGAAGATAGACTCATAAGCCGTACCAGCYTKGATTGAGAGATATTGCGCGGAGACRTACTTTTATCTGACGCAAATCTTGACGRGCCAARGCTGTTTCAGAGAGTACCTCTACATKTTAATCCCGTGCTGATGAAAACTCTGAGCATATCTCTTTCAAATAAATAAACCAAAGCATGACGCCCGACAACGTTATAAGTCATATGCTGCAATCAAAGCTGGTATGGATGAAAAGGAAAGAACGGGCCGTAACGGTGATCCAAAAGCTCACGACAAGAGAAAGACGCGTAAAAACTTMAGACCAGTTAAGTAATCCCGCAGAGAATTTACGAAGATGCATTCTTGCCCAGCTTCATCCTCATAAATCCTATAACACATTCATGGAGAATATTATAACTGCTAATAAGTCATGTCTTTATGAGTTGGACATGTAAACAAGTCAACAATCGTCGGAATGGAACCCGTTTACAATTGATCGAAGAGATAAAACAAAATTCGCCGAAAGAGATGAGGACCAACCTAAAAAATTCTTATGAAAAGTGTTTCGAGTGTATTACATCTGGTGGAGATTACTTTGAAGGCGACAAAACAAATATTGATAAATAATTAAATAATTTAGATTTTTTTTTACAATATTTGTATACTCTGTGGCAACATATTGCAAGAGCTTAGGAAAACTTTTTTAGAATAACTAAATTACCAACCACAAATATATTTTTCTGGTAATCATGTAGCGGGTATTTTTTAGACATGTGGTTTTCAATTATGTGGTACGTTTTAGAGGAATTCATCGTTTTAACTGCGTTTACTTGATTTAAACTCAGCTATGTTGTCGTCGACGTCATCTAAATGAAGGTCCAAGAAACGTGCTGTTTCCACGGGGGGTCAGATGAGTGGAGTTGGTGGCACATGTCCAGAGGTGGTCAGTGTCATGCCGACACTCATTGCATGCAGAACAATGTACAGTATCCAGAACGAAGCTGTGCAAGGGTCACTCTCGTTTCTCGCGGCAACTCGAGCTCTTCGTCTGCAATGGGTGGTGATTTGACTCCGAGTACTCCATTCACTGGAAAGGAGTTGGTGAAGATGTTGATGGCTCCACTGTGAATGGCGGTCAGTGCTTGTCGGAAGTTTGTTGCGTCCGAAGTCTGGTCGGCATATTGTCTTATGTCTTTGACGTAATTGATAAATGACCTCTTGATTGACCCAGCTGACTGCAGGGTGACGAAAGAGCATCGATTTTATTTCTAAAATCTTTTTTTTTATCGTTTAGCGCTTCGAATTTATTTTTGTCACCCTCCACAAAAAGCTTGAGTGATATGTCTATGAGCTTGCATGATTCCAATAGTAATAATTGCATTCTGCCTGCGGTGTTATGTGTTCACTTCAAAAAGAAAATATTCTTCCTTAGATTAAAAATAAATTTTAATTTTTGAATTCCRATAATGGGATAAAACTGTTCCAATCTAATTTTCTAAATATTTCAACCCTAATTTTCAGTTAATACGATCTTATTAAGTATTATTGTACTCCATTCAAAAATTTGTGGAATAACGGTTGTTGGAATCAATTATATTAACTTGGAATAAAATAATGTTTCGACATCGCAAGTTGTCACATTATTAACTGTACAGCTGTGTTTTTATTTTCTTTTAAAGAAAAATTATTGTAGAACATAAACTWCATTTGGCAATGCTACAGCTCAGGTAAGAAATGTCAAAAAGAAAAAAAATCAACAGCTGTTGAATATATTGGCATGTCATTTATTTCGGCATTTCAATTGCAAATAGAAATTTCGATCACTTACTAAAGGAATATGTTGTCATTCTGTAGGAGCTGAAGAAATGGGAGATATCAAAGTAAGACTCATATCTCGCTATCATACTTGATTAGATTATTACACATTTCTAATGACAGGTTGAATTTTCCGTACAAATGCGAGGAGAGCATTGTGCTGAAAGAGTGCGCAATGCCCTTCAAGGTACGAGTAAAGTCGACATTGATTCGTCTGAAGGACGAGTCACAATAGAAACAAAAGAACCGTGGTATGTTATTAAGGAAAAAATTGAGAGCACTGGACGAAAAGCTGTATTAGTTGGATTTGGTGGACAGTCAGCGGTTGCGATTATAAATACTACCGGCAGTGACGTTGACCGTACACCGATACAAGGAATTTTGCGGTTTTGTGCGTTAACAAAAGATAATCCAGGCGTAGTGGTGGATGGTGTTGTAGATGGTTTGACGCCTGGATTACATGGTTTGCATGTTCACGAATCGGGGGACGTATCAAGTGGTTGTGCTTCCATCGGAGAACATTACAATCCACGCGACTCWCCACACGGCAGTCCAGACAATGCACCTGATTCACGGCATGCAGGTGATTTGGGCAATATACGCGCTGATGAATGTGGTCGTGCTACCTTTCGTTTTGTCGACCCTGTCTTAGCTGTGTGGGATATCATTGGGCGCTCAGTGGCGATAACAGCGAATGCTGACGATTTGGGGAGAGGTGGCAATGAACAGAGCCGCATCGATGGCAACGCTGGTGAACGGTAAGAATTTGCTATTATCATTAGTTTCTGAGGTAAATAAAAAAATCTGATATTTTATAGCATTGCTTGCGGTATAATTGCACGTTCAGCAGGAATTATGGAAAATTTCAAAAAGATTTGTGCTTGTGATGGCGTGACGCTATGGGATGAAAGAAATAAACCTATWGCTGGTGGAAATCGCACACAAAAATTATAAAAGGATTTCGGTAGTGTTAAGCATATAGTTATTGTCTACATAATAAGAGGTACGCTTAGGGTGTAATAAAACAGGTGATATGAAATACTATTATAAATATGTACTTGCATTTAAAAAATAAGTTTATTCAATTACAATCATCTATGGCTTTGCTTTCTTCGGGTACATTGCTCTGTTTGGCTTTTAATTTTATTTTGGCCAACTGCGTTTTGCATTTACTTTTGTAACTTTGTACTATTTTGCCACAGTGTATAGGTGGAGATATTGCGAATGTAGCGTGAATCTAAAAGTTAATTGTAACATAGAAAACTACAAAATCAAAAACATTGTAAAATTACCTCTAAATAATCCTCTAGTGATTCATAAGGTATGCATTGTTCCAAAAGATCAATTGCAGTTTTGAATTCCTCTACTTTTAAAACGAATTTCATATCCGAAATATTTCGCTTGTACCAATCAGCATATGCCGTTATATTTGTGTCAATATCCATCGTTATTGCGGTTGCGGCTCGTACCGTCAGTAGCAAATGAAGCATACACTCGAGTTTGGGAAGTACAACTATTTGACTTAGTCTTGTTCTTAAGTATTCTATGAAATCATACAAAAATTAAACTTTCCTCCTATATTTTCTACTTAAAAGAAAAAGAACTAACTTCGTATGAATGACGAATTTTCCTCGCTGCATTTACTTGAAATTGTTTGTAAAAGAATCAAATAAAATTTCCATTGGCTGAAGTGCTCCAGAGAAGACAACTTAAAAAGGTACGAAATCGCTTCCTGCTCAGAATGCCGAAGTAACTGAAATTTCAAAACCATTACTAAATCACTTATTTGAATAGTTTTTGAAGATACATACTTTTTCATACAATCCCTTAGTGAATTGAATTTCATCTACGCCCTCATTAATCCAGTTTGAAAAATTGCCAAAAGCTGTTTTGGCATTGCTCTTATGCAAATCCAAGACAGTACCAATGTGCCTCTGCATCAAACTTACTGTAAAATCAGCTAAATTCAAGAATATCAAGGATTTACGCTTTAAAATGAAGCATTGCAAACAAAAGATGAAAAAACTTACTTGGCATATTTTTCGTAATGCCGTTTATGTAAGTTAAATCATTTAGTTGTGGGTTCTCTATTAAATCTGTATATAGCCTGGAAAGACACTCATCAAGTGCGTCATTTAGCCTTATTGCATTGCTGTTATCTAATATTTCATAAAGTAAATTAATAACTGYCACTATAAATAATATCACAAAATATTACCATAATGCGCCACGGTATACAATTCTTTTAATAATTCAAATTCTGCTTCGAGAAAATCATTCAGAATCAACTGAATTTCCTCWTCGTTCTCCAGACTGCAAATGTAAATATTATATTTAACGAATTTACAATGAATTTCGATTACTCTTACAAACCTTAATATATAATTACTTGYCGTGAGCACATTCGCCGATTGCAGAACAGCTAAAACTCGCAAACTTCCTATATTCCATGGTAATTTGCAGAAATACCTTGCAGCTAGCAACTAGAAGTTTAGTTAGAATTTTTGTAGTTGTAAGGTGAACAAATTTATACCTGCTCAAACGGACTTAAGCTTTGAAACAACATCTTCAGCTCAAACCTKTCCAAGAGAACTGGTCTACTGCATCTCTCTTTTATAGCCTATAAATTAYTTATGTATAAATAAACCGTCTCATATTGTACACTTCATTTACAAATTTATACCTCAAATACAATTTGTAAACTTTCATTTACTTCATAAGCCATTTCACCCTTTTGCTATAACATCAATAAAAAGTAAATTGTTTCAACTTCGAACGAATTGAAAGCGGTCGCTCATTTGATTCAAAGCGGCGCCAAGGATTAACAGCTGTTACTGTGTAGGTCTGTTCGGGTACAGCAAATAATTTTCGGCAAACACACATATTTTTATTATATGAATTATGATGTTGTGTTGTAAAAGTTTTGGACATGTTACCGTCCTGACAGTTATTGAACAAATATTATATGTATGYAAATACATAAGTATATATACTAGGTATCCATAAGTAACGTCTGCTCCATGGTCATCGATTGGGGAATCGCGTTCGCCTTCTCCTGGCGTTGTGCGTTCACTGCCATTCAGGAGGCTGGAGAAGTGTTCCCTCCCTAATTTAAGTATGATCTGGGCATCGGTAACTAGATCACCTTTGGGGGTTCTACAAGAGTATGCTCCGGTCTTGAAACCTTCAATAAGCCGCCGACCCCTGTCGGCCAGCTTATCAAGCTCTTCGTACTCACGAATTTTGGCCTCTTTCTCTTTCTGTCTGCAAATGCGTCTCGCTTACCTCTGTAACTCTATGTATCTATCCCTTCCCGCACGTGTTGTGKTCGATCGCCTGTTTTCTTTCCGCTGCGACACGGCACTCYTCGTCGTACCAGCTGTTTTTTTGCACTTTCCGAAAACCAATGGCAGCTGTACGTAAGGAATTTSAAATRCCRTATCACAGTTCCCTTATACCGAGTTGGTGACGAGTGCTCTCAGAGASCAGGAGTGCAAGTCGAGTAGAAAATCGTTCGGCTATCTGTGGTGATTGCAGCTCTCGACGTCGAACATTCCTTGTGTTTGTTGRCGTGCGKTTTTTGCTGCACAGAGGCGGGTGCGAATCTTGGCTGCAACAAGATAGTGGTCCGAGTCGATGTTAGTACTTCGAAGCGCATGCACATGTCTTCCGTCTTTCACAACATGTATATAAAGCAGTGAGCAAATGATCTAGTTTTGCAGATTTATGGGTCGATAACAAACGCATTTTTGTTGAAATGTACATAACTCAGCTGCCGATAAGCCCGATTGCTGGAATAGTACATACGTCATTTGTACGCACAACGATGATTATTTTTACCATCTATATGTATGTATTACATATTTATTAGGGAAGACAATTTCAAGCTCTTAGTAAAGTTTGTTAATAGCACCAGATTCTTATGTTTTCTGGAAAGGAAAGTTACTGTCTTAAATTCGACAAATAACTAATATATACAGGTTTTAACTCTTAATCTGCAAAAACTAAAGATTTTTCATTATTTTGCTTTTAGTTCATTGGCTGCCAGTGTATTATCGGTGATCACGACAAAAATCTACTCCCAGGTGCTAATCAAATAAAAAAAAAATACATGATATGTAAACCCGTCGTACACCCTAATGTACTTCAGCACTCTTATAAGACGAGTACAAATCGCACTAGATTTAACTTTTCTTTTAAATCAGCTTGAATCATAAATATACAAGCTCATTGCTGTTGCAACCGCAGTGAAGTAATGTTATTTGATGGAAATGCCGCTTTTTAACGGAATAAAATCGGTGTATTTTATACGTTCGTTTGAATTCTCATAATTTTTTCCAGTTAAAATCTTAAAAAATCTTAATTATTTTAATAACAATGCATTTGTGATTATAGAAATGTGAATACTTAAATAAAAAATAAAAAAAATAATATCATTTTACACATGTCTGTGATCTACACATACATAAGCAATCGCAAATGCAAGTGGCAGATAGTGGCAAAAACAATCAACCAACACTTGGAATACTTATGTATGATTGTTTGTAACAAATGTAGATAATTTGAGTGATATTTGTGCGAAAGAAGTAAGCAAATCTTCACACTTCGGAAAGTGATAAAAAGCATTTCACATTGATAGATTGTGAAAATAATTTATTTATCAACTGTTATGTACCTCGGCCACATTGGCATTGTTTGTATGTTCTTACATATACATACTTACATACATATGTACATATAGTATGTGTTGATGTCAAGAAGTAAATACTAAATCAGTTTACAATAAATATGGCATTCTCTTTATTCTCAATTACTTCATACTAAATAACAGATAACAGTAACAATAATAACACACAATAAAMAAGTACAAATCAGTATTTAATTCTGCTTACTTAAGAACTGTGAAGACTGCACCATTTAGCACATAGTTTGGATGAGCATGGAAGATCTCAATATTTGCACCATAGCGTTAGTGATTATAGTATTTTTACTGTTCATCATTCGGGTGAGTATTATGTATGTATGTATGTAGTATGTATGAACCAACAATTATATAAATTTAAGCGAAAAAAATTAAAATAAAAGTGTTTAAAAGAAGAATAAAACATAATTATTCAAAAAAAAAAAACTTTCTGAGTAAGATTTCTTAAAAAATGTATTATATAAATCTTTAGAAAACCTAAAAAAGCTCAAGCTTCTTTTTTTTTTAAATTGTTAAACAGTTTATTTTGAAATGTCCAAAACTCAGTTCATTTAATTTTTTTTATTGAAAATCTGACTGTTTCACATTACAATTATTATTAATAATTGCTTTAATTCCAAATAATTACTTCTGACATAATTTAGTTTGTATTATTTACTTCAAGCTTAATCATTTTCATTATTTAAATTAGCTATTTTCGATCAGTTGTTCTTTAGTTATAAACTTATGCTGCCGAAAATATTTGTATCTGGTGCTACCTGGGTTGAATAGTTATTGTGTAGACAGAGAGATCGTGCTACAAACACTAAATTGCTGTTCATTTTGCAAAGTGCTAAGCTTAACAGGWATATTGTTGAAGTTCCATGCCATTTCATTCAATGATCTCAAGTTATTGGTTTGAAAGTAACTCATATGTTTGATGACGAAGTTGGTCCAAGTTGCTTGGTTGCCATAAATTTTCTTAAATATGTTTGTACTATTTTGTNTTTAATAAATGGGTGAAATCTCTTTGTGTAGGTATACAATTTTATTTAATTTCTGTAAGACAAAATAAAATGTTTGGGCCAAATTTGCCGCCCCCTAAAATCTGCCGCTCTAGGCTCCAGCCTACTCAGCCTGCTGATAAATCCACCACTGGATCACAAGTTATTGGTTTAAAAGTAACCCATATGTTTGATGACGAAGTTGGTCCAAGTTGCTTGGTTGCCATAAATTTTCTTAAATATGTTTGTACTATTTTGTWTTTTAATAGCTTAATATATTAATTATGTTATATTTTCTTATAAACAATTGATGAGAATTTGTATTAAAGATTTTATGAAATAGTTTTGTATAAAAAAAAACTTTCTAACATTTTTAATACTTGWTACTATTTCTAACCAATAACTTTAAATAAGTCAAAATCCGTTAAAAAAGAGTGGTATAATTGCAAACGGCGCGCATTGCTTATAAAAAACTATAGATATATAAACAAATAAGGACGGTCTAAGTTCGGGTATAACCGAAGATTTCATACTCTTGCCTAGTGACCTAGTAACCGAGTATACTAAAATTATGGAGGGAACACTTCTCCAACTTGCTGAATGGCAGTGTATGCATAACGCCAGGAGAAGGCGAGCYCGATTTCCCAATCGATGTCGTTGGAACAGACGTTCCATAGCCCGATCATGAAAAAGTTCGCATAGCAATTACCCGCCTAATGGACAACAAAGTAGCGGGGTAGTTTCTTTGTAAAATATGGTCGAATGAAAGCATGCCCAACGATTGGAATTTAAGTGTGCTATGTCAAATCCACAAACGCAGAATAACTCTTGCCTTTGCGCGTTAGCCACGGCGAATATCGCATTCGATGGAACTGTATGAGCTGTATGAGATATAAGACGACATTGACATAGTTCAGTGATTTAAAAGACAGCGGCTACGCTGGCTGGGTCATGTTGTCCGAATGAAGGAAAATACTCCAGCTCTGAAAGTATTCGACGCAGTACCCGCCGGGGGAAGCAGAGAAAGAAGAAGAAGACCTCCACCGCATCTTGCGGCTATAACCGCGTAAGTGGTTTCTACGCTTGTAAAGAAGAAGAATACCTTTAGATACATAAGGCTTGTTAGTTATATTTGATATTGGGCAAGTTTTCGSCCRATTTTATTCATTCGTTGTTATGAAAACACACTTTTCYATTTTAATTGAGATAACTCMTACATATRTACATATATTGGTCGATATATTCAGTGCAAAGTCACCCAGAAGTTCGAGAAAAATTTTATTTTAGTTATATGGGGACTAAGAGAAGTATTGACCCAATTCAAAATATTTTTAACATAAAGACATACTATTATCAAGAAAAGATTATTTCCGAATTTTAATTACATATCTCACTGTTAACCGATATTTTCGCTAAAAAGTCAACTATAAGCAATCTCAATTCTCATATTATCAGCTTTACAATTTAAACATCTTCTAGTTGAAATTGAAGAAAATTAAATATAGTTTTAAATCTATATAAATAAACAAAGATAATCATAAATATTTAATATATGTATRTACAACATGTAGAAGTACTCACCGATATGACTCTTTCAACTTTTTAACAATTTATAATATTTAATTTATTTTTGTTTGCAGATACTCTCCTTATCAATTCGAAATTTAATTTTATTGCGGCAACTGAAGTATGAAGGTATGTGTGCAATTTATTTTAATATTTAAGGAAATCTCATTTGTTTACGCATATCATATATAAAGAATAAAATAAACGGGTGGGTGAACTGTTTGTGTCGGTTTGAAAAGGTGAACGTCGACGACAGAGGTTCTGGTTGGCAAATCAACATGGAATGGTATTTCAAATAGACCAGTGATATTAAGCAAACCATTCTTGTACTGGTTCAATGATCTTAAGAGTTTATTTCTGTGTCGTTGTTTCAATGAAGCAGTAGCATAGCTGGGACGTGAGCATGGTTTACAAGTGAGTAAGTGCGCTAGACATCTTAAGAGCCAAAGGCTTCTTATATTTCTCGCATTTCYGCTGACTTCATTTGAAATGCTATACGAGTATGTCAGGAACGACTCAACCAAATTTAATAATACTTACTGATCTGACATATTTATRTTACAGAGTGATCGGAAAACACATCTCAAAAACGGAGCATAACCATTGAAGTATGTTATTAACATCAGTGAACAATGTTTTCATTTGGGGGCGATATTTACGTGTCAGACCCCACTTCTACACATGACTCCATMCTTCCGTTCTGCTATAGGGTGCAGAGGCATGGACGATGACAACATCTGATGAGTCGGCCTTAGGAGCTTTGGAGAGAAAGGTTCTGCGAAAGATTTATGGTCCTTTGCGCGTTGGCTACGGCAAATAGCGCATTCGATGGTACGATGAGCTGTATGAGATATATCACGACATTGACATAGTTCAGCGCATTAAAAGACAGCGGCTACGCTGGCTAGGTCATGTTGTTCGAATGGACGAAAACACTCTTACATTTATCGTATAATGAGCATGTATTGGTGTGTTTAACAACAATGTGTTACGTATCATAATAACGCCGCAGCTCTTAGGCGAATGAATGATGGCCCCATATAAAAAATTATCAAGCCAAGCAGCCGAATTAGACCCAGAGGCCATTTGCCGAGAGCTCATCAGCATAAACAAAGCAGACTCGATTTAGGAAAATGTGGGAGCAGAGCAAGCCAAAAAGGGTCGTTTGTAGCAAGTTCGTTAGCATGCAGCTGAAAGCCGAGCTCTTGTGGCCTAATTCCACTGCTTGGCTATATTTTTGTCAGACGTCTAAAAGCAGTTAAACCGGACGCATCTCCAACTTTCAGCAGCTTTTAATGTTATGTGTATTTCCCTCCATTTTACTCCCAGTTTACTTCCTCCTAGTCCTTTCTTACTACTATTTTGCATTTGAACCTTATCAAGAAATGATCAGGTTTGTTCTACTCATGCAACATGTTTCTGCAGAGTATAATAGTTTTTCTTACTTAATAGTTGCATTTGYTGCCTAAAACTAATCCAGCTAGATATAGGATTATATATATGTCCAATATGCATATAAAGGATTCAGGATGAAGAAACTAGTTAAAATCCGGGTAACTGTCTGTCCGTTCGTCTGTGCAAGCTGTAACTTGAGTAAAAATTGAGATATCTGAAACTTGGTATGCGCAT
>NW_017534741.1:1786585-1810041 GCF_001853355.1 Bactrocera latifrons | reverse complement strand
GAACTGAATATGTGGACCCAGTGAATATAGTTGTCTTTTTAACGAAAATAACTGTCAAAGTGTAGGATATATAATTGAAATTCAAAAAAAAAAAAAAAAAAAAAAAAATACTTTTCTGATAGAAGATTGCCTGTGTGTTACAAATGGGTTGAATTGGGTCAATATTATACTTAGCCTCCATATATCTAAAATAAAGTTTTTCTAATTTCCGGGTACATTTATACGCAAATATCGGTCAATATGTGAATTAATAAAGTTGAGAGAGCTTGGTTTTCTAATAACGGTACAGCTTTGTGCTAAAAATGAATAAAACCGGGTAAAAACTCGTCCTACGGCCCTATAACTAATAAGCCTTATCAACCTAAAGGTATTGGTCCCTGGGATTAGTGCTTGCAAATTCTAAGGGTGTGAAACGTTCGGKTATATCCTTATTTGTTTTTTATTCTTATTAAATTTTGGAGATTTTAGAATTTYTTAAAGAACAATACGTAAAATGATCACAGCAAAGGAATTGTCTTGCGCTGATGCCGTCTGCTTCGCAGTGTCATTCATTCACTCTTGGCTCACATTGGCTCATATTTATTAGCTCAATATAGAAATATAGTTGTAAGTTGCAACTTCTGACACACGTTTTTGTCACGCCCCCATTTATGAAGAGCTCCCTTAGCCGGACGAAAACATTGCGCCGGTGGGTGCTCGGTTATGGTAATTTCACTGTATCATGGCATACAAACTAACCGTTCAAYATTAAGTTATTGTATGGAAACTTCTTGTGTTATGCGTGTATGTATGTATATGTTATGTATCTTATCTTCCTTCATACTTTTACCTTAAACTTTAACGATRAACAATTCACACAACAAAAACAATATAGTAAGGAGCTTAATTAATATCTAATAGTTGACATACAGTATTATTGAATTTAATTTGAAAGTAATTTCCTCACACTACGACACCGTTGAGCGTGTATCGTTTTCGTGGAATAAATCACAGTTGTGAAATTTGTGTACAACGAACGGCTGGCGAATAATTAGAAGCAGCCAGAAACGAATAARGAGTTGTAGTTTGTTTAATTTTAGAGTCAAAACGTATCCAATTTGTTTAATTAAAATCGAAATTTTAATATTTAGTGTTCATACGTCTTTTTGCTCATAATCAAATTTAACTGTTTGGCGATGTTGAATAATTTCGAAAGCATCACGCCAATAAATGATCTATTAAACAATACTACAACGCCTCAAACACAATCCGACTTCCATTGTTGTAATTGGTTTGGACTTTATCATTATCTGGTCGTGCTCTTTGTTCTTCTAGTGGGATTATGTATACTGTTCGTTAAGGTATTGTACTAAAAAAATTATAGTTATGATTGATTGTGTTATTAATGAAAAAATCCCTTTAACTTYATTGAAGATGATGATTAAAGCTCAGCGAAAAGCATATAGACTATTGCAACCAGGTAAATATGCATATTAGTTACTCAAATCGTTATTGTTTTACTTTGTTACACCTAGAAGGAAACGTCAGAGGCCCTRTATCTTGAGTTGAGTCGATTTAGCCATGCCGGTCTGATGGACAGTCTGTATATACGCGAACGAATTGAGATATCCACCAATTTTTTTTCACGTCGTTTTCTTACCAAAACGCTTCTTATACCGATATCACCAAAATGAATGATCGGAATCAAGTCCTTCTATGGAAAACTTTTTTATTAACAAGGCAGCTTTACTAAATTTAGCATGCCTTATTTCYGAAACCAACGGTACAACCTTCGAAGATATTGTCCAGATCAGATAGCATATAGTTGCCATATATACTGAACAATCGCAATCAAGAACTTGGATGGAAAACTTTTTTAATTGATTATTAGATAAGATAGGATTATCCTCCGTTATCCTCCCTGTGTATTTGTCCACCGCACCTCCAACCTACCCCACTTTCGAAGAGAAGAAAATACCGAATTTTATCATTTAGATAAGAAAACGGTTGCGGAATGTATCTGTAATATTAATATGAAATATCTGTCATCTTGAAAAATTCTGGTGGTCTGTGTAGCATATTTTAGTTGATAGTGCTGGCTTCTACAGTTATATCTTATATTTATGAAAATATTTATCCTTATAAGTAAAAAGTACATGCCAAGTTTTTGTCCGAGATAAACTGATAAGCTACTGAACAGATTTTAATAAAATTTTGTGCACTGTGTACATTTTGATCAGACTAAAAAGATAGGATAGTTCAAACAATATAATATTCTCCCGAAATATTGCACAGGACAATGCAAGTTTTGGACGGTAACGAAGAGCTGGTACTGTTTTACTCCTTTCTGGAAATTATATTTAGTCAACACAAAGTTCATCGGAAATACCATATGCTTGAAAGAAACAACTAGAATAGMGAATTTAATGGAGAAATGTTTCAAAGTCAAATAATGTCTATTATCGATTTAAATTTTAATCATTTCAAATTTAGACCTCACGTTCAAATCTTAATCCCTTGGATCCTTATACCCGCTATAACTTTTTCATCTTTGTAAGTAATATTCTATAGTTTATTATAGTAATATTTATTGTATGCCTTAGCCACGTGTCTGGATCCTTAGTATTACAGGAATATTATTATTTTTTATCTTATTTGCATTTAAAATAAGAAAACACATTAATTTCGGTTTGCCCCGAAGCTTATACCTTTCACAACTTCAAATTTTTCTTACAAGAACTTGATTTGAATCGATGAATTTGTATATCAGCTAAATTTATGCAATTTCGTCGGGGATCTTGTCTTGTCTAAAGCAAAGACTTGAGTTTGATCGGTTTGCATGGCAACTATATGTTATAGAGGTCCGATATCGGCGGTTCCGAAAAGTAGCAGGTTCTTGGAGAGAAAAGGACGTGTGCAAATTTTCAGAAGTGTTATCTCAAAAACTCAGCGATATAAGCATGCAGACATGCAGACTGATATGGCGAAATCGGCTCAGCTCGTCATGCTTATTATGTATATACATACATACACATTTTATACGGTGCTCTGAGTGTTATAAACTTCGTGTCAAACTTAATATATCCTATTCAGGGTATAATAATAAATTTACAAATACGGAAAAACAAAAATTGCGTGCCATAATTGTTTAATCAGCACAAAATACTATTAAAAATAAATATTGGCTACTACAAATTGAAACAAGTGTCAAAGTACCTAAAAATACATGTAAGCAAGTTTATAACGGTATCTTATCAAGTCATTTGTCATTATTTCAACGGAGAAAATCCTATTCCTTAGATAAAAYTCGCAAATATTTCCCGAAATTTATCGAAAACGACATGAATTACCGTTTGCGTTTACAAATACATACAAACATAGTGTAGTCCATGATTATTAAGGGCAAGTGAAAAAATCCAAACTTATGTGGCAATTTCGAAAGAACTCAAACGTTAGTTGAACATTAACTTTGGATCGTAGCGTTTGTATCCTTCGAAATAGTCCGCAATGTCGGCAAACATTACCACGCTCGGTACAACGGTCGGTACAACGGTCAGTACAACAGTCAATACAACAGTCAGTCCAACAGTCAGTACAACGGTACCGTGTTGCGAAATTCAATTTCCCACCGACYCGACCATTATTACCTATGGCAATATTTGGGAATGGGATGAATTATTTTATTTATATGTAATCGTTTTCCTTCTGTTTACCATTGGAGTAATTTATGTACGTAAATATATAAAAATGTATGTTTTATGGTATACGGGGTTTGTCCGGAAAGTCATAGGACTGATCTTCTTCCGTCGCGTTCCTAGCTAACGAACGAGTGGCAGGTCAGTCCGCACAAACATTTTSGCGCGACGTGTTTCCATGAGTTGTGCAAGCCGAAAATGCAGCGTTCATTATATCAGAGGTACGTGATTAAATTCTGTGCCTAATTCGGTAAATCTGCGACAGAGAAGTGGTATGTTTCGGTGGCACCATGCCTTTTTGGAGGGCCGGGGAGAGGTCGCTGAAAGTGAAAACGATGCGATTGTCTTTTTTGACATCAAAGGCATCGTCCACCATGAATTTGTTCTAGCTGGACAAACCGTCAACGCCAAGTTTAACGTGGAGGTCCTCAAGAGACTCAACTAAGGGTCMATTGGRTCCGAGAAGACATATCAGTCGATTGGAAGTTGCACCATGACAACGTTCCGGCTACACCGCCTTTGTTGAGAACAACTATCTAACTAAGGACGGCGTTCAAACGCCTCCGCAGCCGCCCTACAGTCCAGATGTTGCACCCTCGATTCATTTAGACACGACAGAGGGTATCCAAGCAACATGCACCTCGGCTCTCAAGGCTATTCCGGAGAATGCCTTCCCTGACGCCTTCAATGCTTGGAAATCGCGCTGGCAGCGTTGCATCGATGCAGAAGGAGCCTATTTTTGAAAGCTTTTAGAGAATTGTTACGATAGGTTCAATAATTTCTTTTAAATCGACTCAGTCCTATTACTTTCCGAACAAATCGTATATTGTGTGGATTACCTTGAACTGTGCTAATTCCATTTTACTTTTCTTATCACGCATATGCATACCGTTATACCAAGAAGGGTACCCGTCTACGTGCGAAACGTTTTGCGGAACAAAAGCAAAGAGGTAACTGACCATATCCCGTTAAGGGATGTTATGTAGAGATTTAAAGATTTTTTTATTTTTATTTTTGACTTATGTACATACTTTTGTAATAGTATACATATATCTGTGGAAATAGCAAAATGTGTCTTATATTTTTAATTTATTCTCCAAAATCTATGTCGTCCCTCTCTTGGCCCCAATACACTTATACCATGGTACCGTCGTTTTTGTAATCTTCAAAATAGTTGTTAAAGTCAATTTCCGGAATAGCTTTAAATGCGCGTAGCAATTCACGTTTAATGTCTTCAATTATCTCAAAACGATAACCTCGGTGCAGTCGTCTCAGTTTGCTGAATAGCCAGAAGTCTAAATCATTTTCCAATATATAATTCAATAATCAATCAGTGTATCTGGATATTCTTCGAAATGACCCGTCTATCTGTGAGAKACATTATTAGAATTCCGAGGAAAAGTTTCTGTGATAATAATATGCCCTTGTGTCCAAAATGGGTTAAATTGGATCAATACTTCATTTAGCACCCATATATGTATGTATGTACCTAATATCAAAATTTTCGAGCTTCCCGTTGACTTTATGTCTTATATATCGGACAAAGTAGTTTAATATACAGTTTTGTCAACACCTTTGATTAAGTATTTTGTSGGCTTTGTTCCTTGCAAGTTGTTATAGTACAAAATGCTCGGTTAGACTTGAACTTAGCCCTTCGAGCCGCCACGGGCTCGAATAAACTCCAGCACCGTTTTTGYTGCAGCAATTGGGGTCATATGTTAGCAATAACTTCTCGAATATTCTCTTCCAAGTAATAAGTGATTTCATCATCTCAGTTTTACCTATGTAGTTAAAAAAATTCAGATAAACCGACAAAAAGTAGTCATGCAGTGGGGCCGTATAAGTCTCCTTCAATAAATTTATTGTTTCAATTGTTGGTTGGCGACCAAACGTCGTCGCCAACAACATTCTCCGATTCAAGCACCAAAACCTCATTAATCATGGCTCTATTTTTGAAATGTCAATGATTCCCTACAACAGTGACTTTTTGAGGATAACTCCTCAACAATGGCATATTATTATCATCTTTGAAAATGTAAGAATTATTTTATTAACGAACCCTTTCATCCAAACGTGAGTTTCAACGCTGAATAAATTGTTTTGAAAATCGGGTTCGGTGGTCGAGCTTGATGGTCCTTCGACTTACACGAGTTGGGTTTTTGTAAGCCCGTAAACCAAACCCCTTTCTAAAAACCTTCTATAAAGTAGATGGGCACCGCTCCATCTCGGTACGCGAACCAAAACAAAATTTCGTTTATAAATTTGCACAATTTGCAAACATCGATCCGGAGTAAGTCTGCTAGTTAAGAAATGACAATAAATCAAGTCTAAAAGTCTACAAATACATCTTCTCGATTGTCTCCTAATTCTTTYTAAGTACTATCCTTACTAAATTCGAAGTCAATTCGTCGGAACAGTGCAATGTGYCTGAAAATTTTTAAATCCTATCAAAAGTGCCATCTAATGCTGGACTGTAGACTGCATAACTGAAAAATTCAATAATCCCCCCAACAGTGTGTATTTACATCTAACTTAAGGTGATAAYATGAAGAATCAGCATAAATTGAACTAACGTATCACAGAATTACACTGCTAATACTTCTTGATCTCTTGAGATGATTCATCATCATAATAACTTTTTTCAAGCGATCACATTTCTACACTTTTCTCGTAACTAGTTTATCACGCATTAGATTGGTGATTATCACAACTTATGTTAGCAGCCTTAATGGTAGCAAGTGAAAGTGTGAATATATTCGGGCTGGAAGTCATTAGGAATATACAAGTACAGGTATAAATTAAAGATCCTAAACTAGATTTATTTTTGCTACAGTACGGATTCGGCGGAAGAATGGTCCATATTACAAAGTGCASTAAAGCAAATAGCTGGGAATTGTTTAACGTTGTCAAAGAAGTTTTATTTGAGTCTAGGATAAACGCAGAATATTTTCCAAGTATCAGTAACATTTGGTGAGAAATCTCATAGTATTTGTAACCCTAAAACTTGTTTTATCAAAAAGTATTGAGGTTCGAAAATACCTCCCTTCCGCCTTTTTGTCTTTTGAATTTYGCTAATATGTATAAAGCGCTACAATACATCTTTGAAAGGTCTTGACATAACCTACATGAATGATTAGTTTGGATATTGCGTTCAAGAGCTATAGACGTGTAAACATGGAGTTCACTAACGCCGAAAGGCAAATCCGCTAAAGGGGGTATAATGATGTTGCCGTCTAGATGGAAACAGATTATCGAACGAAACGGCGCATATTTCCGATTGCTGTAACACTTTTCATAAAGCATTGAATAAAGAGCAAAAAAGCGGAAGGGATATATTTAATATCATCACCAATTTAGATATTTGACAACCTAATAAATTGGTAATGATATCTCCCTTCCGCTTTTTTATCTTTATAAAAATTGTACACTTTAAGTTTAATGGTTTTGGTGAGGTAATTACTTACTCACTTAACAGCAATATACTTATCCTATCAGCATCTACCCGATTTTGCGTCATCACGAGCCTCCACTATTAAGCCACTCCCGCTGGTCTACAGTTGACCAGTAGAAGATGGATGAGTTAGTTACCTAGGGTTTCAGGTATCCTACGTATTTTAAATGTGTTTGGTGATTATAGTTGTTTCCAAGTTGAGTCTATTTAGCCATTTCTATCCATCGCACATATTCAAAGAATAAGTCTAGATATTTTATTTGTTGCCATATTGTCTTTACTTGTTTGTTGAATTGAGCGCTTGCTATTATCGGATGATTTATTTAGCTCCCACAGCTTTTTATTTTCATATGCCAGAAGGTCAATTGGTGCTTGGAACAGGGCACTGTTCGGTAGGCTGATGCAACTCTGAGGGACATTTCGTGTTTTAGCATAGCGTTGTAGCTGATGTTCCACAAGTCTGGGCCTAGAATGGATCCTTGTGTTTTCTGTTACTAAGGTTCTCTGCACTGGTAGTCGGAGATTTTAAAGCTTTTTTTCGAGAATGTCGATCATATCCAYCTTTCTAGCGCTGTTGAAGGCGTTTCGGACATCTACAGTCTCCAGTAACACCTTTTTTTTATTTATGCCCTCTCCGCTACACTTTCAATGCCGCATTTTTTACCTCCTAGAGTTAATCAACAGGATCTATGGCCGTGTTTTTTTGGAAAGGGTTATCCAGCTTTATTGATAGCCGCTTCGTGTCTGGGTTTCAGTAGCCTTCCMTWGARCTTTCCCGCTGTGTCAAGCATGCATAGTRGACGGTATGTTGATAGCATGTTGGGATCTCCTTTTTCCCTAGGGTCTGTTCTGGATCACTAACCCTTTTTTCGTGTGTGGAGAAGACTGCGTTTAGGATGTGATCGATTTTGGCAACGGTTAARTCAAGCGTCTTTGCTCGAGCAGCGAGTTTCTTCATTACTACTTCATACTTACACTTTCCAGTTTTTGTATGGAAAAACTTTTTTGTAAGAGTTATCATCACGAAATTGGCATGAATATTTAAGGCGACGCTTCAATTTCAAGCATATTGTTCAGATCATATCACTATAGCTATCATATAAGTTCACCGCCCAAAATAAAATTTTTGTAATSAATACTTGATCGTTTGCAAAGTTTTATGCCTTCGATGCAATCGAAGTTCTCGTTTCTTGTTGTTTTGCTTTCTTACGAGCTTAAAGAGCATCCAGCGATTAAATTTCCCTCTACCGACCATTCATAAATGATCCGCACCAACAATTTTATATTCACTTCCCACA
This sequence comes from Bactrocera latifrons, assembly GCF_001853355.1. NCBI lineage: Eukaryota > Metazoa > Arthropoda > Insecta > Diptera > Tephritidae > Bactrocera > Bactrocera latifrons. The sequence goes on along the minus strand of NW_017534741.1, from coordinate 1,801,618 downwards.
CATTCTTGAAAACTTTACCACCAACATAACGGCGAACTATTATGAACCATATCCACAAGGATATTAAGCAAATATTTGTAATGAAAACAATTTCAAACCAAGTGCGTTTACTCGCTTATTTATCAATATAGAAATTCATAMATTTTATTGTTGTTATAATTTATTATATTACTCGCTGGATGTTAGCTTATGTAATAACTTAAATTGTTTTGTACGCTGCAGTTACCTTGTCGTTTAGTTGCAAAAAGTTTCACATCGAAAAATGGCTATTTTTAAGTTAAAAAATAAATAAACACAATCCATACATACATATGTACACGCATACAACCATAATTTACTTATACATATATAAACTTTAAAAGCAATTACGAAAAAACTTGAAATATTTGATCTTCATGATCATGCTAAGCCATAGTTACTTAGTTACCCGTAACTCTATAAAATCTGTTTTAATGCCGCCAAGAAACCGAAATTCACGATACCTAAATACACATAGTAKATGTTTAATTTGAATATCTCCCATTTYTCACGCACCGCCAACCGCAGAGCGGTCCAGCGCGCTGTGTTAAACGACCGCTGCTCGTTGAACGTCGAATGTACACAGCATTTGGACATTACCCAGAAGGCGGTCATGCGGTTTTGCGTGCGAAGCGTAGCCTCAATGCCGCGTATCAGGTCGTTGGTTTTCAGTATGAGCAACATYTGACGATCGACTTGCTCCAGCACATCGGAAATATGCGGTAATACGAGTGAGGTATTGTTTTGTAGCGTGGCTTTCTGTRTGATAACGAAATTATAGAAATTATYATATGTTTAAAGAAAGCTTASTCAGTACTGTAACTACCAACCTCTTCTTTGGAGTATTTGACTTTGTTGATGCCCTGAATAAGCGTCTCCCAAGGACGACCCGTTACCATACACGCAAACAATCCATACAAGTCACCTTTGATGCCCAAATTCTGACTATGTACACGCATCGCCTTGCGATCCACATTCAGAATGCTAAGCCACARTTTGGAGTACTCATAACGAAATCTGTCCGTTAGATTCGCATAGAGCCCATGATCTAATAATACGATTTCTACTTGTCCATTTCGATTTTTATGCACCAATATATTGCCTGGATGTGGATCACTGTGCACGAAACCTGTTGTGAATATCATCTCCGAATAAAGTTGGCCGATTTTATTGGACACAGTGAATGGATCGATTTTATGCTTTTTAATATAATCGAGATCGTTGACTTGTCCGCCTTCGAGATACTCCATGACTAGTATACGCGGTGTGCTTAGTTCCCAGTAAATTTTCGGTACGCGCAACCATGCATATTTCTGGAATTGTTTGGCAACTTTTTCAGCATTTTTGCCCTCATTTAGGAAATCCAATTCGATAGGCAGATTCTTTTTGGACTCATCGACCAACCATTGAACCTTAAAGTCGGGAAAAACTAACRCCATAAGTTTCACTAAAACCTCCATTGTTTTCATGTCCACACGTGAGTTACCCTTCACATAAGGATGTTGTACTTTGACAGCGACCACCTCGCCCGTCTTTAATGTCGCTTTGTGAACTTGCGCTAGTGAGGCGGTACCAAGCGGTGTCGGCTCGAATGTCGCAAATATGTCCTCGGGGTTACGTTTCAAATCCTGCCGTATGACCTTATACAGATCTTCGACGGGGTTTTGTGGCGCATTCGAGTGTAGTATCTTCATGGTTTGCACAAATTCTTTGGGTAATAAGTACTCTAGTGCACCAATATGTTGACCGGTCTTTATGTAAACACCCTTATTGACGCAGATGAGATCGAGCAGCTTTTCTGCGGCTATCTTATGTACACGACTCTTTTCCGCTTTGTATTCGGGCGTACTTTTGTCCCACTCCCGATAGTAGAGTTCACGTTTGTATGTGAGCGCCACATCGAAAACGGTGATTGCCGAACGGCTGAGACGCACAATACCCAACGAATTGACATCATAGTCGTTGGTGTGTAGGCTGAGACCGGTGCTGACGATGCCGGCGCCAATGATGCTGTACGAAAGGACACGTCGGAACATTTATGGCACACTGTTGACYCGTTTCTGTGTACTCAGCTGGCAAAAAGCAACAGATTTGTAGCGTACGAGGGAAGATAAGTGAGGAAGCTGTAAATACAAAGAAGATAAGCAATGTGATGTGTTCAGCAAATATTGCGTAGAGGGTAAATGGGGTGCGAGTGGGCACACATAGAGGATTGTGATGTGATTTTAATAAGGTGTTGTGACAGGGCATTAAATATGCTAAAAATACGTTCTCCACCGACATTCGTAGAATTTTATATTTTCATGTATGAGTGAAAATTTTTAGCTTAACTAATCTAATTTCTACCGACAATTAACTGTTTATAAAAAGTAGATGGAGTGACTTTGAGGTTAAGTTAAACCTTATAAATTGGTTAAACATATTATCCTCCACAAATACTAAAAACAATACAGGAAAAATAATTTACGTGCTATCTCAGGTCGTGGAAGGTAGGGGAGGGTGGTGTTGAAAATTTTAAGGGAACTGTTTATCTCGACTTCCAGCAAAACTTCGACTTCTATAGTTGGCAATGTTGTTTTTAATAAAAAAATGAATACATTTTTTATCTGAGATGAATATACATATCTCAAAAGTTATGTGAAAAATTGAAATATCTAATATTTATGGTTCTTTTTATTTTTATCTTAAAGAAAACATTTTTTTCACCAAAATTAGGAGAAACTTATGCACCAATTTTTAGTTTWAAATATTATGGAGGAAACCTTATTTCGATTTAAAATCGAAAATCGAAATACCTAATTTTAATCAAAAATTCTTAAGCAAAAATTTGTGATTTTTTAAAAATCGAAATACCTAATTTTAATCAAAAATTCTTAAGCAAAAATTTGTGATTTTTTAAAAAAGTCAGTAGATTTTATTTTTGTCGAATACTCTACTTTCATAGGGAAGAAAAAAATATTTGAGTGGGTATATTACTATGATAAGTTTGCGCGGAAAATGGTAAAAACGATCTGCGGTCCTTCTCGGYCTTCTTCAGGATCTAAAAATTGTTACAAATACCGAGTATTTATCATATGTTTTTAATAACTAATTACTCATATGCTCTGAGTAATATTTGATTTCGTCTGTACCATGCTCTCGCCCTCGCTATTTTTCACTCAAATTTTTTGAAATAAYCTTAAATGCCAACATTATTTTCTTTCATCTTCGAAATGGTATGACCAAATTTTGGATCGGACAACATTTTTAGATTGCTTTGTGCGCGTAACTCGAATAACTTTCTTTATAAATAATTATGTTTTGAATTGAAAGACGCAAATTTGCAAATCTTGTGATTTAATGTCACTTTAATCAATCATCATTACTACTTTGAGTATTTGYCATGCGTTATCAGGCAAGTCTGGTCTGATAAGAAACTGAACGGCAAAAAACGRAGAATACAGTACATTACAATCGCACAAGCATTGGCGTTAAAAAATATGTATGTATGTATTTGCTTGCACGAATGTGTTTGTATATATTTAGGCGCCGTGCCAAACAGCTGATCACGCATTACACAAAAAGAAAATAAAAAATAGATCTTCATGCAGCGCTCATGAGGAACGCAAAAAGTAACTGCAGAGAATGGTGTACACTGTCTCACGGCTGATTGTTTGTTTTTTCGTGACTTTCACTCCACCAATGCCAAGCCACAATGCCATGGCAGTAAAAACAATAACAACCAGCAGCAATATCGCTTAACGTTCAATAACTACGGCATGGTAGTGCCAGTAGCAGTAGTGTGCGTTGCTGAGGCAATGTGACGTGGTTACATAAACAATAAATAATTTAGATTGCGTTTTCTAAATAACACAAACCTACGAGTACGCGCGCACAAAAACATACATACACACATGCGTTAGGTGTAAGCGGTGCGAATTTCACTTACATAGTATTATGTAGTCTTGCCAATTTTTGTGAAATCGTTAGAATCTATCAATTGCAACACAAGAACCGTGGCAGTGAAGCGCCGTTAAATAAATGAATGAGCACSCCGCTTAATGCTACAACTCCGTCGTTTGCATGACTTTTGACACTGATTTAATTCATTGCGTTTATTGGTGACGACGWTGGCAGAATAACGATGACGACAACAGCATCGACTTTGACCTTATCACAGCCATACAACACATGCGCTTACCGTGAGGAACAACACTCGACTGACTGCCTCGTAATGCTTATGCGTTTGGCTCTCGTTGAGAGATTGGACGTCGCACCTCCCAGCGTGAGTTTTTCTATGCTCACACTCCCGTCTGCATATTTATTGTCTTTTTTATTATTTTTTTTCACTCATACATTTCTATGTATTATTTGAATACCTTTGCGCTCGTCAGTTATTTATACCCTGAACAGGTTTAAGGTTGCCACAAAGTTTGTAGCAGCCAAAAGGAAAATTCGGTGGATAAACATATATGTATATAAATGATCAGGAGTCGGAATTAATTGCTTGTATGGAAGACTTTTTTATTTGATGAGATATCTTTCCAAAGTTTGCCATGGATTATTGTTCAAGGTAAAGATACAATCTCGGCTATAAGCGCGTAAGCGGTGTCTGCGTCAATAAAGAAACGACTCAATCTCCGAAGAATTGTAGTGGTCGAGTCTATACAGCATTTAACTCCCATATAAACTGACGGATCACAGTTTTTGTATTTGTGAAGGGTATTATAGCTTCGATGTAGCCGAAGTTAACGTTGTTTTCTTCTTTTTTTTTTTTGTTAAGGAAGTTCAACAGGTACTGAACCACATGAATTTTAATGCGCGGGTTATTTGGGTTAAATGAAAACAAACACATTTCCATTAAATAGCGTAGCTGTGTGTTTTTAACTGTCATTAGTGAGTCATACCCAAAAGCACGAGTAGTTTTTCACAAATGAAGTCGTTTTGTCTTTGCGCCGAAATGTAGACAACATTTTGCCATTTTGATCTTTGGAGCGGTATACGTTAGTCACACCACTGGTGTTTATTGATCGGCTCTTATTGAAGTCCCACYTTGCAAAAGCTTAATCTTATAAGAMATTTAAGAACACAGTTAAATATATGCAATATTTATCTCATTCTAATGTACATTTCAATTTTTTATTACTTTGCAACGCAGCTCGTCTACGTGCCCAASGCAGTGGTAATCCATGCAGCCCACCGGCCAACGGAGACTGCGCAGGAAACGCAGCGCCCAGAAGCGACAATCCGCCAACATACGAGTCCGCTATGGCAAATTACCTCGACGCAAAGCAACAGTTGCGTCAGATGGAGGAAGGTGCCTTAGCTGGTGCTAATGCCATGACTGCTTCCACAACGACAATCGAAACGTGTGTCTCTGATATTGGCCAAAGTCAAACCGACTTGACGCACAACGCAAACGATCCCGCACTCACAGGCAGAGTTGTGCTCAACAYAGCCAGCGAAACACCAAAGCCGCTACAGTGATAAAAATTATATACGTACATACATACTATGGGATCACTAACGGTATGATTGTACAATTCTACTGAATAAGGAGTTATTACACAAGTTATCCACCACTAACAATTCATACATACATACTATATACTGTACTCTGTATCAAATATATATATATATACATAAACATATGCGATGCGATACTGCTTTCATTTTTTGTTGTCAAAAATCATAAATTTTTTTCCGTACCCTTTATGTAAAATAGAATTTTAAAAATCGGCGACATACATACATATCAGTAATTACGGTAATTTAATACTTGGTCCATATAATATGCCAAAACCAAAGAGCACTAAGCAATTCAAAGACAACAGCAAAGAAACAACACAACGAAAAGGCAATAAAAAACCACATCGTAAAAACGAAGAAGACTGTATTCTTATTGAACCATACATAGAAGTTGTCGAACTAATCGAGAACCACAATCAGGTAACAGAATCGAAGGAACTGCTAAAAGCTACCAAGAAGCAAAGCGATGACACAAAGCCAACATTACCGAAAGAGGTCAACAAAAAGTCAACAGGGTCACTGAAAAGTAGTCGAAAAGGGGATGTGAAGAGGCGGCGTTCTTTACGCTTATTGTCTATGAAAGCAGATAAATGATTCTTTTATTTCATTTTTTATTAATAAAATTAATATCAATTATAAATATAAATAATAAATGAAGTATTCAAATCAAGGCTTGTATCCATTTTTTTTTTGTTTTCTCTTTACAAACTGCAAGTTAATACACGTAAATATAAAAAGGAGATGTTTAATATATACAAAAAGCGGACTTGGCCGCAATTGAAAAAATATATAGATATAGAAATATGTRAGTAATAATCTCTCTAAGACTAAAGTACAAAATTACACACTTAAAAGTATTTGGTTTACGTTCTATTCAAAATGGTTTGCAATGAGGGCCCCCACTTGCCGTACGGATCTTTGGCTACCATAAATAAGTCATTGCACCAGGTAAAGCCGATAACGCGATTCTCAATCAGTTTTTTAAATGCGGCATTTTCGTTTATGAGATCTCGGTAGTTGTCGTTGGAGACAATWGCTGCATCCATTTCAGCAGCCAGCTGCAAGACAAAACTGGAAGCGGGAGAAATTGGCTATTTCATTTGCTTGTCATCGCTACTTTCTGTACTTACCGATCGTCATAACTAACGGTGAATTTTCCCGGTAAATTTTTACATGGTGTAACCACAATTTTGCCCATTCTGTGCAATTCGAACATGGCGGCGGAGTCGGAACATTTATGCATACGAAATTGCGGCACAACCGCCTTGACTTCATGACCCATTTTTTCAAAGTAATCAATACAAATTTTCAAACCCTTCACTGAAAATTCTCTGTTAAGAGCGTGGCTGCAATGGAGGTTTCAAATGGATTTTTGTATTTTTATTAGTTAAAAAAGTAATTATATGTATAAGTCGTTCGTAAAAATTTGGTATTAAAAATGTTTTAGGAGACAATGATAAGTAATGCTGCATTCAGGGGCTGTCATTTTGGCAATCTAACTCCGTTTGGAGTGGTAAGTAGCTGGTTAAAATTAAAAAGAAAAACCTCGAAGCAACATTTTATATAAAACAAGAATAAAAATGTTAACCGCGGTTGCTCCGRAGCTATAACACTCTTCAGAATTACAAAAGATTGCAAACAAGAAGTCTATCGATCGTTGGTTGTTGTTGTTGAAACGGATACGAAATCCCCGTTAGGATGGTAAGGATTAAATAAGTTGCCACCAATGTCATCCAATGGTATACCCAGAAAACGTGTTGTTTCCACGGGATCACATCAAAGCGAGAGGAATTTGAGTTGAGTGGGGTTAGTTGAGCATGCAAAGGTGTGGCCAGTGTCATGCGGAAACTCAGTGCGCGCAGGACATATATTAGATACGTCGGGGTCTATTCTGCATAAATATGAGTTCAACTTGCTACATTACCCAGAACGAAGCTGTGCAAGGGTCACTATCGTTTCTCGCGGCAACTCGAGCTTTTCGTCTGTAATGGGTGGTGGTTTGACTCCAAGTACGCTATTCACTGAGAAGAAACCGGTTTAGGTGTTAATGGCTCCACTGTGAAWGGCGGTCAGTGCAACTTAGTTGCGTCCGAAGTCAGGTCGGCGTATTGTTTTATGTCGTCGACGCAGTTGAGGAAGGACGTCTTAATGCTCCTTGGAGCATTCCCATATCATTTTGCATTTATATACTATATTATATTTATTTGAGCCAAATGTAATATACCCTGTTTAGGGTATAACCGTTAGGCTCAACGCTATCATATAAAGAACCACAAAGCTTTCAGAAAATTATTTTTCTGACAAACTTATTACCATTAAATAAAGTCACTTTCCAAAGTCATAATTTTAAATCAATAAACTAAAAATAGTTTATAAATACATTGTTGAATATGTAATATGTTTGATAAAAATTCATGAATGATAGAAACTTACTTAAATGCAACATTACAGCCATCGATGAGTATTAAGCGTTTCGGGGATTGTTGCTCTGCCGCTTTTGAATCACCAGCATTTGGATTGTATGTGTTGTTATTGTACGCCAGCAATGCCTTTTTCTCGCTGGTTGTAAAGAGGCCACTATTCACAGCCGCTCTTCTCGGCGTGCGTGGCGGACTCACTGGAACTACAATAGGCTGCAAAATTATGATAAACAAATATTAATATGCAAAATTCAAAATAAGTGCTGGTGTATAAATGTGTGCACTGATTTCACTTACATTTGGCACATCTTTACTACTGAGCGGCACAAAATCTAATGCAGACGAGGAGCTATTTGATTTTCGGGTGGTTTCGCTGATGAAAATCACGGAATCGTCCATCCCCACATCTTGATTTTTGCTATTTACTGCATTTGAGGCAGGTCTTAGCGTGGAATCATTGACGGTGTCATCCAGAACTATGACATCTTTCGATGTAACAGTGTGATTTTTCTTTTTATTTCTTCTACGGTTTCTCGAGGTCGACTTTGGATTCCYAAGTACTTTCGACGGTTGCGTATAATTCGAGAAAGTGTCCTCCGATCTAATACWGTCTAGCGTMTTAATTCTAGAGACATCTTCGTAGAACATGGTAGTTAAATCAGTGAAATCTTCTAAGCTCCTTTGTGAAGAACTTCGTGCTGCTGCGCCACCGCAAGGCGTTGAAGTGAGTAATTTGCCGGCGTCCTGAGTGCCACGCCCATTAATGCGGTATATTATGGAAACATAGCCGGAAGAATTGTTATTTTTTACTTTCGAACGCGATGTGTTGGGCAGATCATCATCAATGATGATTTGTTCGATTTGTGGCTCAACACATATGCAGTCATCCTCATTATCCGTGGACGTGTTCGCAGCTAAATTGACATTATTARCCTCGTCATCCGAGATTAATTCGCCTTCTTCCAGACTTAAATTGTGCAAGTTGGGCGTTGGAGCGGCGCATTTATTAGCCATATTCAGTTTCGTTCTCAAACTACGCTGTAATTTTGATTTGTTTTGATTTTGTAACTGACGTCGTCTGATGGTACGCAGAAGCTTTTTGGTAACTCTCTGGCTGGCACTCGTTACATCTCTGCTTGTTGTGCTTCGGTTCAGTCGCTTATTTCGTAACTGTAAACGGCGCTTCTGTGTATTAAAAAAAAWGTACAATTTATTAGAAAAATATTTCCTGTTTTATATGTACCGTATTATCGCGAAATTTGTTGAAGCTACCGCTTTTACGTTTAGTGCTAGTTGTGGGCGTCTCGTCTGCTTGCGTCTTTGGAAATGCATGAACATAGAAAATTAACAAAAAATAAATAAAAAGATCAGTTGCCAAATTTGCCATTTGAAATAATTACATTTTTGTGCACTGGAATTATTAATAATTTGAACTTACCTGCAAAAACAACRAGCTAACTTTTGTAATGCCAAATGAATTCGAATTTTCTACTAAATGTCTTCGCCAAAATTCGGCGTGTGGCGTATCGAATAAACAACTGGTATAATCACCTAAAGACTATTACTCTCTTTTTTTGAATTCTACTTCTTGATTTTGTTATAGCCTGCACGGCGTATATTAAGTTTGTCACGAAGTTTGTAACACACAGAAGGACGCAACGGTAGAAAATCCGAAGAAAGAACTGAGTGATCAAAGTCCACTATATGTATGGAAAACTTTTACATTTGACAAGCTATTTTCAAGAAATTCAGCATATATTATTGTATATAATTATATTTAAATGTTCAGTACAAACCACTATAGCACATAGCTGCCATAGAAACTGGACGATCAAAATCAAGATATACCCATATACCTGTGAAGGGTATTCTAGCTACCGTATTTTCTCGTTGTTATTGTCATATGCAATTACTTTGATAATAAAAGAGAACTCAATCCAGTGACCTTGAATATATTATACCAGTTTTATGGCTTACTACTTAGCTTGTTGTTTCTTATACTTACCTGCGTGGTTTCCATCGGTGTAGTTACATTATTATATGCGTGTTCTTTGATAGAATAATGCAAGTTCCAAAATTATGAGCGMAGGCAAAAATAAAATGCATAGAAAACATTATACATCTCTTTTACCTTTACTCATATATTTCAAGTTTCTTGTTTTACTCTATCTAAARAACAGACTGTTAATTTAATAAAACACATTGCTGCTTCACTARTTTATTTTCATTTATTTTACATACAATAAATACAGAGAAAATAGACAACATTAGAATTTCATAAATATTTCATTTGTGCATTTGCGGTGCAGCGGTTGTTTGTTGAATACTAAGCCAGATTATACATGCTAGGTGGGTTTAATATTTTCTCTTAACTTTTTCAATTTGACACCGTTGAGATTTGCCTGCGTTTAATAATACAACAACATTTTAACAACACATACGAAATTTATTATGTCCGCGAATGCAACCTAACTACTAGCTAAGTATATATGTATGTATCTGAAATATAATATGTACGTGTAAGTACTGTTTGGAATTCTCAAGTTAACTTTCATTTGATTGAGTTGCATCTTCTAAAATTTTTTGATTTTAGCTATACATATTTTTCTTTTAGTATCTGTTTAATATATCGTGTAATAATAAGGTCAACGCGTTTACATATTTCTAATTTCGAAATTCATCAAATATTACGTACAGATCTGAAAGTCGAATTTCCGGAAATTAAATCAATAAAACCGACAATTTTATAAACGATTATACTTTAAGAGTGCTTATTTCCTCTTTCATATTAGCACGAGCTGCAGCTTCAAAACGAGTTTGAAAWTCCGTTGTTGAAAAAATATTTGGTATGCTTAGTAATGTTTGCAGCACCTAAATGCCAAAATTAGAAAATGACGCTACAATTACATTGTTTTAGGATTATATTTAAGTTACCTTCAAACGCATATTTTTATAATCCACGTCGCTCATATGCTCATATTCCATACGCAGTAATTGGCAGTAACGTTTATAGTTCTCACCACTGGCACTACGAATTTAAAAAAAAAAAAAATGTCTATGTATTTGAAACACGTTTTAATCTATAATTAGTTAATATCATTATATTTACGCTAATATGACCAAATCCAAATCCTGCAGAATGTTAGCGTCGTCTTCAAAGGTGGTTTCTAGTTCATTTTCCACAGATTTATCGCCCAAAAGTTTTAATATTGAGTTTTTGGACTCTTGCTAAAAGAAAGRAAAATAACTGCTACCGTTTACAAATATACTAGCTGAATACTTACATCATCCAATGATGCATCGCAACAAAATTCTTCAAATGCTGCACAATTTTCTTTAGCACAAGGCTGAATGCCATCATAAGAATAGTATTGGAAAAATGCGGCCAAAACCAAAGYAGGCTTACAATGCAGCAAGTGTTCGTGTTTATGCTGCATCATTTCATTCCAATTATGATAGTAACGTTTCGAATGSCTTTCATTAAGTCGCTGATATATGCGTGTGTACCAGCTTTTGGCCACATCCTCAGGGACAGCGAAGTGAATGCACACTTTATGCCACAATTCTTCCATTTACTCTTATTTAAGTTCACACAGTTTTAATAATTTTGTATAAAGATTTGTTTAATTTAACAAGAATACACTAACAAAAGCGAAATGAATACTTAATATACGCGGAAGACAATTTTCCTTGACGCTAATATTGATGATTCAACCAGAGTAAACGATTTTTTCAGTCTTACTTTTGACAATTCATACTTGTAGGTTTGGGCAGGCTGGCTAAAAGGGTGGTGAATTTCGAACAGGATGGGCTTTTTAGCCGTTATAATATGTATATGTATTATCTAACAGGTGTCTTAAAATAAATTATTAAGYAAAAATCCAAAGTTTGGATTGTTCTACGATTCTTACAAAAGCTATCAAGATTATCAAACCTAACACTAACAAGAATCATTAAATAGGCATAAAATAAARAGTAAATCATAACAGATAAAGGCACAAATTAAATATAAGTTGGCAATTCTGGGTAAACCCTGTAACCACTGAAGGACATATAGGAACCACACTTTTGTGACTATTTTAACTACGCACGCGCTGATATTGTCAATGCAAATAGTTCATAATACCAGAAAGAAATAAAGTTATGTTTTGAAATATTACAGGAACAGCTCAGCTATGGTTATAACTATATTGTACCTCACTTACCATTGCACTAACTATTTGTGGGTTACTTGGACCACTGTCTTTTGACTCTGATTGTCTGTTGTTCAATTTTTGTGCTAATATTTTTTGAGCTGATAGTTTTTCGTTTGCTGASAATCGCTGGAACTTTTTGCGCGCTTTTCCTCTATTTCGTTTACGCTTCAGTTTGGTCAAAAAGGTTGCATTGGGATCGTTAGCTGTGGCAACAGTAGCAGCAATGCTTTTATTATTATTACGTTTGGAGCCCCTTCGCCTAATCCATTTTTGTTTTTGCTTACGACCAATCCGCATTGTAGCATTACGGGTAAAAAATAACTTAGACAAAAATAGTTTATTATGTAAATAGAAAGAAAAAATATTACGTTTCAAACTGCTACGAACGAAATGTGATTGAATTCATAAAATAAACAGCTGATAAAAGCAACTTAACTTTCGGTATCATTCACAATAATACAYCGCAAAAATCGGTTAGATTCAGGCTTTTCAAAATTAAATATTTATAAATAAAAATCAGTTTTGGAAACAGTAAGCAGAGTTACTGTTATAATTTAAAAAAAAAAAACATAAATTTATAAATGATAATGATTACAATAGAAGCAAATAAGGTGCATCCAAACTGTTTCACACTAAAAAGTATGTACTAATTAAACACGGCTCGATGCGTCTTTGTTYCAAATGTAATGAAAAACAAAGTTCCTTAACTTTGTAAGTCTAGCAATATGTAGGCTTATTTTAATAGTTTTCATTGTACATATATTATGTAAGCTATAATTGAATATAAATTTTCGAATTTTTTCATTTATCTTAATAAATGTTTGAGGAAAATTTGTGGTTCATACAATTTATATTTGTATTGTCCTAATTGGTTTAGTWTGGCAACACTACTTCCAATCAGAATTACCTTTAGGCAACTGCGAAAACCAACAACAAGTATATAAACAGCACAAGATAACAAAAATCTTATCGAAAATATCACGTTCATAAGGCAAGGTGCGGATTAATATTAGCGAATTAGTTCCTAATTAAGAGAATTTAAATACATATATTATTTGGACTTAATTAAATAATTTAATTTTTGTTCTACGTAGTAAAGAGCTTTGTAAAAACCTTTAGAAGTATGAAATTATAATTAATTATATTCAACTAAGGCAAGGTTCCTCTATTGCAGACTCTTCAGAACAATTGCAACAAGTGCTCGACATACGTAGACATTCATAAGAATAGCTCTTCCAACTGAAAATTAAGTGTAAAGGGCTTCCGGAGAAAGTTTCATCACGGACRTGTTTGATCTCTTAGATTATTTCGACATTGAAGAAATGGATTTCTGGGCGCTTTTGACAATTGTCGTATTGACGATATTTATTATGAGCTGTTGTGGATACTGTTGTTCCTCAAAGCAGCGTGGAACCGTATTGGCAAGTAAGTACCTGGAATACCGGCAAGTTGAGTCATAATACATRTATGTAAAGTAATTCGGGGAATTTGTACGTTAATGTATAATTAGTATAATTTGAACGCACATTTGTACCTTTATTTTTGCTGATTTGACAGTTGCAAATTGTTCTCTTATCACATACTTTGCACATAATTTGTTTATTTTTTCCATGATCAGCGTCTTACGGTAGTAACATTTTGAATGTGTATATATTGTATATACAGTGAATCAAAAAAGTTTTGGCACAGGTTTGTCTTTGCTGAAAAGTGTATTTAAAATTGAAATTACAATATTTTTTAGTCAACATTTCGATGCACTTAAGTAACTTAAGTACTAAGGTTATGTTGCGCCTTAAAAAAAAAAAAAAAAAAACTTTGATCCAAAATGGAACGTAACGCTATACACAAAGCTGGTTTTAATGGGCGAGTTGCACGACTTAAGCCATTAATACGAATAAAAAATAARAAACTGAATTTCGCCAAACTTAATGTTAATCAACCGGAATCTTTCTGGAAGAAAGTAATATTTAGTGACGAATCGAAATTTAGTATGTTTGGTTCCGATCGTGCGCAAAAAAATKTCCGAAAATTAAACAAAAAGCTCCAGGAAAATAATATAATTAAGACTGTGAAACATGTCGGCGGGGTGGGAAGGCATGTTTATTGATGATAATCATATTTCAAAATTTTAAAGAAAAATTCGTCGAAGTTTAGAAAAAGTTATTCAGGCTAAAGAAGTTTAATGAAATATTATAATAAAAAAAGGGATTTAAAACAAATGTTTCCCTATGTACGTGTGCTTAAACTTTTTTATGTAGAATCTTTAATATTTTTATTATAAATTCATTATCTTAAAAATATGTAAAATATGAAATGATTATTATTACTTTCGTAAACTTAAAGAGAATCCTGTAATTTTTGGATAAACATTTATGTTTACAGTGTGCCTAAACTTTTTTGATCCACTGTAGGTATACCCATATCTGCATAGGTATGTATATGCTTTAATCTTTTGAATTATTATTATTATTTTTTTTTTTTGTTATGACTCATATTGAACATTTCACCATCTGTATTAGAACTTTAAATGCGTTAAGTGCTGAAATAAACATAATTTTGTTAACATATTGAATTTCATCATAGGGTAAACAAGTAAGAAAATGCAAATGTTTATGTTCGAAATGTTGCATATTTCAGCTCTACTCMTTAGGTARAATTTATYAATTCTTGAATTTKTCATGCCAATCTGATGTATTATCSCAATTGTTAAATTCATTATTATTTGTTAATCAATTGCTGTACTTTTTTGTTTTGAGGCCGCCCATAAAGCATAATTGCCAAAGTTTGGTGGTTAATAAAATATGTTTTTGGTTATGACAACGATTCCGAATATTTGCACYTCAGGCAATGTAATTGGTAGTTAACCTTCCTATACCCGCGTCTGTGAGACC
>NW_017534741.1:1783383-1785790 GCF_001853355.1 Bactrocera latifrons | reverse complement strand
TTATGTGAACAAAACTATAATACTTAGCAACTTTGTTGCGAGAGTATAATAACCAGGTAAGATGACTCAAAGTCACGGTCTGTCACACCGTGCTCGGGTAAAGGTGTTAAAACATTTGGCGCGGGTATAGGAAGGTTAACAGCAAACATAACGATATGTGCTCCTCATTTACTTATTCGCAAACGACCTCGATTATTGCCAAAGTACAAAGACGTTATTAAGTCCTCAAGTCGATTGCCGGCAGTATGAGGAAAGGACAAAGAAACGTTGTTTCCACCACACAGAAATCGGTCGGTCGTTCAATAGTTACGCAACATCGATATAATCGCCTGGATATATGAAACGTAAGGAAAACGCCTCCGACTTGTCAGAACTTCACACTCCGTACCATAAMAGGATGCCTCCCCTTTAAGTGCCTAGTGAGGCATGCCTCCGGTTAAGGCATAACTAGCGGTCGTCTCCTTGAAACGGAGCCATCTCCTAAGAGCATGAAGATGTCATTCCTTGATTACGTCGACAACAAAACAATACGCAAGACGCAACTAATTTTAAATTCGTACTGGCGTGCCTTCCACAGTGAAGCCATTAACAGATTCAGCACTATTTATTGTAGAGGAAGAGCTCGAGTTTCTCAGCACCAAATATATGACCTGCATTGAGTTTCGGCATGGTCCCAACCTCCCCTTTGTATGCCGAATGAGCCCCGTCGAAACAGCACGTTTCCTGTACCCCCCGTTAGATGATTTCGATGACTACTAGCTCAAACCTTGCCACCCAAAGTGGCGTCGGTCCCGAACTGAACAATTCCTTCTTTAAGTCGTTGAAAATTTTAAATGGATTATCCTGTGTGTGTGGTATAAGSTACCGAAATATTGTTGAAACGGGTTAATGTTTTGATTTTCCCTCCTCTATTTAAGACAGTCCATGCTGTTAGCTATCTCCCATCATACTTTTTTCTTTCTGGTTTCACTGGACAGAGATCGCAATAAACATAGCGTACTGTTATCAAGCATTGTTCCATAGTGTCTAGGGATTCAATCTTATGTTGATAAAATCTCTTTATGATTTGTAATAAGTTTTTGTTGTTATATTGTCTGAATTCTGCCGAGTTGACAGTCCTTGGCCGGACAAAAATCCGGGTCCGTTCCGGTTACGTAGAACGTATTTTGTAATAAGACGACGTGCTCGTTCGTTCTGCCACCAAAGTATATGAACTTGAAATAAATATTGCCTTAAAAGTAAAAGTTATATTTATTTCATAATAAACGACATGCATCTGCTTTATAGATGAAGCTAGCTCCCATAAATTGCAAATAAACGCCCAACTTTATCATATTGGAAGTTCCAGAGAAACAAAAGTAATACCAATTTAATTTTGAATTTTTATTGAATAAAGGCGTGGATAGGCAAATTATTACCTATCTTATCTAAGCGTAAACCTCGCGGTGGAAACAATTTAAGTCTGCCTCATTGCTTCACAACAAATTRATAGCAAAAAAGTGCTTTTTCAAAATACAAATCTACATATAATTCAATATCTAGTTCAACGCTCACTATGGGATTCCCTAAAAGGGGAATTGATAAAGGTGAAGTGTGTCCAAAAGTAACTGGAAATATATTGCTTATTTATACCGTTAGTTTCGTAAAACAAGTAAAATGAATTTTATGTCAAATTGACAGAAAAGGTTTTGATCATTTATGTATGATATATTCGAAAAAGCTTTAAATTATTATAATTGTGCTTAACTTAATTGAGAAATATTATATGGATATTTGAAGACTTCCTCGCAATAATAATCATATCAAGTTTTGAATTATTCCTTATCAACATGTGAACGTAAAAATGAGAAAATTTTTTCTTCATAAAAATCGCGTTTATTGGGGAGCAGCCCTAGTATCGTCCATTACCCGTATATRTGTGTGTGTGTGTATTCCATGTTTTTATAACTTTGAACTGTTGAGTAACATCAGTATGGTTAGCTCACTTGTTTTCGCGATGCCACCACACCAGACGCGCGCAACCAAGAAGTTGTGTCTTTCTTAATTCGCATAAATACTGTGCAAAATGGTTTGGGTCGGTGTTATTTGGCTTCCGATTTCGATATTTTTTGTATTTTTCTTTATGTTTYTTGCAATTTGTATAAAACGTCGACGTACAGTCGTGATACAACGAACAATGGGTAAGCTACCTGCATAAAAGTATGATATAAAAAAAAAAAAATAATTAAATAATTAAAAATAATAATAACATTTGTTAAAATTTGGTAATTACTATAATACTAAAACTTTATTCTTAAAATTTCTTCTTATTCTTAATTGGCGTAGTCACCGCTTACGCGATTATAGCCGAGTTAACAACAGCCTCATCCGGGGCTGGCTATAACTATTCACTGGGGGTGTTTTTTTT